>NC_040021.1:21870831-22108677 GCF_000972845.2 Larimichthys crocea
AAGGGTTTGGGTGGGAAGAAGAAAAAAAACATGAATGAAAAGGAGAAAGAGAACAAAGATGAGTAAACAAGGCAGCGAGGGGGAGACGTGAGGAGACAAGGAGGGGGAGAAAGAAAGAAAGAAAGGAGGGGAGCGAGGAAGGAGGGATGCAGATGACAGAATACAGCTTACATAAGTGTAAGCATCAACACACACACACACACACTCCTGTACACCAGGAATAGTCCTCTGCCCTGAATTTGACTCAAACTTTATAAAGAGCTGCTGTGGGCTGGAAGCTCCCACTCGATCGCGTCGATGCATCATTCATTCAGAATCTCTGAAGGCTCGTTGCATAAAACACATCGGCTCCTACAACGGCTGCCACTGTGCGCCGTGCTAAATCAAGCCCAATGCGAGAAGAAGAAGAAGAAGAAGAAGAAGAAGATGAAGAAGAAGAAGAAGGAGAAGAAGGAGAAGAAGGAGAAGAAGCTCCTACAATGGCCGCCAGTGTGCCGGAGCTTTACAGTTTTGCGTCACAGACGTTTCTGCAGCCACAGCTGGAGGCATCGTGGCTAAATATATATCAGCCAGGAAAGAGGGGAGGTTGTTGTGGCTTGGCCGTGGGTCAGTTCAGAGATGTTTGGAGTACAGCTCCATGTTTTCTGATGAAGCAGATGTCTGTTTCTTCAGGTTAGCAGCTCTGACACACTGCCCTAGTCTCTGCTGTAGGACCAGAGTCCAGCCTGTGCTCAGGTCTTTGAGGACACATAAGATAATCCAAAGATGTTGAGAAGATTATTGATTGTTGCTTAAAGAGCGCTGAGAGTTCAGGATTTCATTTCCATGAAGTGGAGTGACTTGCAAAGCCGCATGCTGCAGCGGAGGCCAAAATCAAGCTCCAAGAACCTTTCCAGCGGGGAAACTGGACCCTCATCTCTTTGGCCCCCATCTCTTCCACTCAGACCCTGATGACAGAAGACATTAAACAACTGTTCTCACAGTCAAAGAAATAGCATTCGTGATGAATAACATATATTTTTTCATGCGTATAATTGATGAAGCGCTCCTTGAATATCGAATAATCTTTGGCCGCGGCGCAGACGAATCGGTTGGCGGAAAAGCTACGGCGCAAACTCTGCCAAGTTTTGAGTTTGGCCTGACGTCAAAGTTAGTAATTGATGTTAATTAACGACAGCTGATGTGAACGCTCACGACATTCGTTGTTTTAAACAGTGAAAGCGACGGTGAGTGCAGAGCTAAAAGCTCTTGTACTCTGCTCTTTAATACGAGAGATAGATTCATCTGGTCTAGGTGTTGGTAGTGTTGGAGAGGAGGTCCTCTCTGAAGAGTTGGAGGTCTTCAGGAGGTTTGTGAAGGTGCACTTACTGTAATCTATTCGTGAGATGGCCACAGCCTTGGGTAGCATGCTGAGTCAGGTAAGGCCTGACATTCACAAGTTTGACTTGAGTGGCTGCGGGCCGAGGTCGACGAAACACGGTGAACTTCGGTAAAGAAAGGAAGTGATATCCAACATGCTCGATCGACTTTGGGAGATCTCCAGTTTTCACCTTTCTTGCTTTTAAGAAAAGTCCCGTTTCAGCTTTAAAATCTGAGGAGAGAGAAGACGAACCTGGGCGGTTTGAAGTACAAACATTATATAAGTTGAAGAACCTGAACTTGAACTTTAAGGTGCTTGTTGCTTGTTGTTGGATAACCGGAGAAGCTTTTAACAAACTATAAAAACCAGAGCGTCCATCCACTAAAAGAAAAACGAATCCGTCTAACCCCTTCCTCTGTCCATCTTGCTTCCTGGTGTATTTTGCAAACTGTTGTGGAAAATGTAATGAAGCTACACACACACACACACACACACACACACGGGGCTAACTCAGTAATAGTTTCAAGGCTGGCCCAACAGCCCTGTGGAAAATATGACTGCCTTCTCTTTTCCACTGGCAATTTACACCAACAGGACGCCTGTTTTTCCCTTCCTCACCTCTTCAACCCCCTTCCCTCCCCTCTGTCTCTCTCTCTCTCCATCTCTTTCTCCATCTCTTCTTTTTTTTTTTTTTTTTTTGCTTTCTCTGTTAAATGGAAACATGTTGGTCAAACAGCCACAGCTGTGGAAGAACCGCTGTTTCGGAAAAAGAAAAACTGTAGGTACAGTGTCTATACTGTACGTGCGAGCGCGTGCCAGGAGACAGAACATGGAACATGGAATTCTTTAACAGCCTGAATTGGTGCTGGGTCACATCACGTTTCCCATGTTAACCACAGGGTGTGTGTGTGTGTGTGTGTGTGTGTGTGTGTGTGTGTGTGAGCAGCGCCGGGTACAGAATAAATAAAGAAATTAAATGAAAATTAAAGAGTTGACAAACTAATTTCTCCAGAGCTTTTTTTTTTCTGGAGCTTTTGATCCGATCACATGATTTACTTCAGCAGATGGTGTTTGCCAAGTTGTCACGGGGCTGTAGATGTTTCAGATGAAAGCACTTCTTGTTCATTTGGGCTTAAAGCAACACTGCGTAGAAATCTGTATTTTTTTGAACGCCCCCAGTTTTTTAGAGTGTAAGATAAATATGGACAGCTGTATTTGTTATGATTATATTACTTATGATCATAAACTAGCAGCAGCTGATATCACTGACTAGTCCAACAGCAGTCAGCCCAGCTCGGCGTCTGTCAAGCTCTCACCAACCACTAAAAGTCAGTCCCACATTTACTCTTCTCCTCTGCCATTATGTCCATAGAAGCTGCTGAGCCTGGTTACCTCCTCTTCTTCTTCCTGGTAGTCCATAACGCCTGTTGGTACAAACACTTAGTCCGTCAGCTTGGCAGGGAGCTCAGAGCGACGGGTACCCGTCGCTCTGAGCTCCCCGCCAAGCTGACGGACTGATCTAACAGCAGCTACAGCTGTCAGCAGTTTACTTCAGCCCAGCTCGGCGTCTGTCTTTCAGCCTTTTATTTCACCGAGCTCTCACCAACCACCTTACTTTCGTCTTTTCGCCTCTTATCATTGTCCACCCATAGAGGCTGCTGAGCCCGGTTGCTTAAGCTTGCCCAGCTCCGGTTCTGGCACGACACTGGCTCCACTCCTCGTCAGCGTTCGCCCACGCCCCTGGAGCTAAAAAAAAACCCTCCTCTTTTTCCAGGTAACCCAAAACGCCTGTGGTCAGGGCAGCCCGGCTAACAAACTGAGCTAACAGCAGCTACAGTAGCTGGCAGTAGTGTCCTGTAAAATATGATCCAGTTTCACCAAAATCTGTGAAATAGTTGTTCATGTGTGACTTTGCGCCATAAAGCAACACAGACAGAGACACCATTCACCTGAGTGTAAGGGAGTGTAGCAAAATGATTTGAAGAGTTACACAAAGTCTATTTAGAGCAGTGATTCTCAACTGGTGGGTCGCGACCCACTTTTGGGTCGCGGGCCTTTGCCTGGGAAAAAAAATGTTAAGAACAAAATCCTGTGCTTTTATTTTGAAGTGGATTTTTTATGCCGCGGAGTGCCGTCTATTCACAATCGCCACAGTAGGTAGTGATAAAGCCTTGTAATGTTAATAGACACCCACCAAACTGCACCATCTTTTCATTAAATAAATTTGAGAAGTTGAAAATTTTCCTCAATTTGGGTCACGGCCTGTCCTTTAGGGGTGATGGTGGGTCCCGAAGCCAGACCAGTTGAGAACCACTGATTTAGAGAGACCGAGGAAGACTCCAGGCCAGCTAACCTCAAGATCTCAAAATCTCAAAAGTTTGTGCTGAATTTTAGCTGAAAGTTTTTTTTTATTTTAACACAATGTAAGTTTTTTTAAAATAAAAACGGATGCAGTTTGAAATAATTAAAGAAAAACGACGAGAAACCACAAACATCTCTTCCCTAATTGGCTGCAAGAAGACGATCTGGTCACACTCGCCACATTTTGTTTTTTAAAATAGATCTGATGTCAATAAAAAAAACAACAACACTTCCCTTTTAGAGGTTTCACAATAAAAATTTTCCAGGGACGAGTCGGGAATATCCCCCGACGAGCTGCTGGAAGCATTTTAATTTGAAACAGATGGAGGAAGTGTCGGCTCCAACAGAAGGAGCCGAGATTTAACAAATGGGAGTAAATCTGACACTATTTGACATCTCAAAGTCGTTTTATTTACTGATGTTTTTTCTTGTAATTGTGGACATTTTCTATCCGGTCACTGAACAGAGCAAACGTTTTTCAAAATAAAACTACCGTGAGAGGCAGAGAAAACACCATTTCATGGTGATTTGACGGGATGGTGAAGGTTCTTTTCCAGGACTATTATGGTAGAAACCTTCTTGTGTATGAGACATAAAGCACACACACACACACAGTCAAACACATACATCCACATCAGTTGTGTACATTGGACCGCGCTGAAACAGAACAGGCAGTGACCTCACCTCTCAAGACTTGATACACTCATGCAGTGAGTGTATGAAAATCATTCAGCGATCATTACATAATACATGCCGTGGAGACAGACACACACACATTTGGGGTTAAACTCATATTTCATATTTCAGTGGTTTCTGGACTGTTTTTTAAAAACTTTATTTACTCTACTGGCCAGTTAAAAAACCAACAATGAAAGAAAGACACAAAGTCTCATCCTGTGTTCAGTCTCTAAACCCTGCAGGCTTTTCTCCGAGTTCATCCCAGAGTCAGAAACACTATCTTTTTTCCAAAAAAACATATTTTCTCCTTTATCTGATTTTTGCTTGTTTTTCCAGACAAATTTTTATTGACTAATTAAACTGCGTCTCCACCCTCCATTGTATACTCTTTTTGGTTGAGTTGATGTTTGAGTTGGTCGTCTCGGTCTTTCCTCTCTCGAGAAACCACAGTCAAACCCACAGATCACCTACGGAAGCCCGAAGGGGACAGCATTTGCATTTTAGTGTGAAGAGAAATATGAATCTGTGGGAATGTGGAACATTGCGTTAAAAATGTTGTTTAAACTTGAGCTCATCTGGGAATTTAAGAAAGCAAACAGTCATCTGGAGACTCTTGATTCTTTCTCTGTCACGCAACATTTCACTCCTGCAAACCGTCGACTGTACAAAGCACCGACCTCGTATCCGTGATGTCACCTGTAGGTTTCCAAAGAGCCGTTGAACGTGGAGACTCTGACCATCGCCGTTTTGATAGTCCTGTCTAAGAATCCTAAAAATCTGCAAAGACGTCGATCATCAGCGGGCTGAGTGACGCCTGGTTGCTCAAATAAAGTCAATCAGAGCGTCCACGCTCTTAATCCTGCATAACTTTAAGTCTTAACATAATGTGAACAGGTGAGTTGTATATAAATTCACCCTCAGTACAGTTGTCATGAACGGGGAAATTAGCTACAGAGACCAAAACTGTTTTTTGTACCAGGCTGTAAACATGTTTATTTCTGCTGTGAAGTTGGACATTTGAACATGGGGACTTATGGAGACTGACTCACTTCTGGAGCCAGCCTCAAGTGGACGTTAGAGGAACTGCAGTTTTTGGTACTTCATCGTTGGCTTCAGTTCACCTCGTAGCTTGTTAAAACACAGATCACCTACGGAAGCCTGGAGGGGACAGTGTTTGCATTTGTGCATGAAGCTGTTGATGATTTAATGTGTCGGCTGCGATGCACAATAACAAGAACTCATTTTAAATTTTCGTAAACTTTCTCCATGATTTCCGGGTCGCGGAGTTTCTGCACTGAGATCGTCGAGGAACTTTAGGAACCGTCACCTTGAGATCCGGTTCTACCCTGAAAACTTTCATTGGATTTCAATTTAAAACAGAAATAGTGTCCCGGTGAATGTGAAGCGATAGATCATAAAGTTTGATTCTTCCCCTCTCCGTCACAGAGCAGCGATAAGTTTGGAGTATTTCCGTTGTGTAACCGAGGCTTTTATAACAGCGATTCAGCAGCAGCAGCAGCAGCAGCACTGTAACCTTGGCTCACCAAGAACTTCCTCCTCCCACACACACACACACACACACACACACACACACCCTCATCCTGTCTCAGCAAAGCTGCCTGTGCTGCCACCTCCCACACACATACTCTATTCAGGGCATGCACACACACACACAGATACACACACAGACACACACATATTTTTTCTGACAGAAATATCCAGTAGCATAATTGACTTCCTACCTGCTGTAAATCACTGTCTACTAGCTGTCTGCTCAAGTGTGTGTGTGTGTGGCAGTTCAGATTAAGTTCATTTTGATTCATCTCTCTTGGATTTAATTTCAGGAGGGGCCTTCTTCTTTCTGTCGTTGCCTCCTTCCTTGTTCTCGCTCAGACGTCCGGATTCGCAGCGACGCCTCGGCTTAACGGATGATTGACGGCGCCAAATTAAAACAAAACACGGTTGCTTTCGACACGAACAGTCGGCAATCTAATCCCTTGGATGACAAAGTAATGACGCTCTCTATGCGCAGAGCGCGCAGACTCCAGAGACATGAAATAATGAGTTTTAGGTGATGATATTTTTATTTCAGAAATGGATCTATTTCGAGTTCTGCTTCTGTGGCCAATCGTCGATCCGCGCTTGGATGTTTCGAGTGAAACTCGAGCCCTCGAACACGACGCTGTAACGCTAGAAGCAGCCACTCGTGATGAATCTTGTGGGCTTATCAGTTATTTGTTTATTTCTTAGTGCCTGCTCAATAAAACATGGCACGGTGGAATCATCTTGTGCAGGAAGCTTGTTGCCGAGTGACTACTCGCCAAAGCGACAACTCGGCAAAGCAGAAATTGGATGTAGCAGCTGTAACGCCCCCCCCACTCCTGCTGCTTTGGAGGCTGGTCAACCTCAGTAGACAACTGGTTGACAGTGGAGGGGTTGTCAGCTGACCAAGGAGCCCAACCCAGGCCAAAGACCCCCTCACTTGGACTCTATAAGATGGCCCATGTGCTTCCTTCTGCCCCTACAGCTTCCCCATCTGAAGTCAGTCCATGTTTCTGTCGTCCCTGGAGGTCGGAGCTGCTGCAAATCGCCGTAGTACCACATTCCCTGTTGTCGATTTGGCCTCGCTGGCAGTGTTTGGTCTCAGTCTGGTTGCGTTCACTGGGAAGCTGCTGAACCCAGTCCCATTGCACGCTTTCCCAGCTCCAATTCTGGTGCCACTCCCTGCCAGCATTCTCCACCCTCCACCCTCCTTGATGATGATGACGATGTGCTGTGCTCGCCCTGCCAACACAATGAGCTTGACACAAGAAAGCGGGACAGTAGTCATCAAATTCCATGAATTTAACTGATTTCAAATGCTGATATAATGGAGCCTTTACTTTAACTGTGCTTTAGCTTGGTGACAACGTTGCGTCTTCAAAGCATCTTGCAAATTTTGGCATCTTTCTCGTCACGGTGCCAAAACCAAGGAATCTTTAACAATGTTAAAATTCTGGTGCATTACCTTGATAAAAACAATATTCGGAGCCTAAATGGATTTTTGTCTGATGCAAAAGTATCAAATGAAGGAGAGGAGCTTTCAACAGTGCAACAGAGTCCTTGGGAGGCGGTTTGTCATGGAGGATTTTGAGGTTTTATTTTAAAGAGTGAGGTCCAACATTGGCACCTGACAGAATCGTCTTCAGTTTGGTTCTGTCCTACAACTCCTAAAATTAATTTAAAGTTGGATTTTAGTCCTAAATCTGGAGACGTCCTTCTTCCAGATAATTAGCCGAACTTGAACGTCGGTGCAGAGAGAATATAGCTCGAGCTTCACTGCTCTGGAGCGAGCCTTCTTGCAATGCAGTTCAAAACTCTCACAGGAAGGAAGGAAGGGAAAAAATCCATCGTAAAAGAGGACGAGAGGCTGATTTTTTGCACCCACAAGTGCAGAAAATAGACCAGAATTCAATGCAGCTCCAGTAAAAAAAAAAAAAGACAGGACGGGTTACGAGAAAGCATCTCTCTATTCTGACTGGAAGAGCTCTCTCTGTCCACCTACACATGTAACCCAGAGGTGACAGCAACCAGCTCAGGAGGTTATCAAAAAGCTCTCTGGGAAATGTAGGAAGTGAGTAACAGAAATAGAAGCAGAGGAGACGAGATGAAGGGAAACGGGAACGGAGAACGCGGCACATAAATTAAATAAATTAAATTACTGCAGTTTATCACGTTAAATGTAAAAGCGTTTGGTTTGAGAGGCATCTCGTCATCCCTCCTCGCAGAAGCTGAATCGGTGGGTAAATCCACATGAGTTCCCGTCCTGCAGAAATCTTCTTGCACACATGTCATGCTGGGAGCTTCCTGGTTAAACAGCAGCCTCCTGCTGCCGGCCCTCGGCTTTGCTGAAAGGGGACGGTAGGTGCTGTACAATAGAAAGTGAGAGCGATGTTAGCCAGCATGACTTTTTAATTATCAACACAAAGTTGCATAAAACTTTTACCTGGCCTGATGTAAGAAAGCAGGTATTGTGATATAACTGCTGAGCAAGTGTATTTTTATTTATAAAGCTGCTGGCGGGGGGCTGAAATTGGCCTGAAATTTTATTTGGACTGGCACCGGGACGGTCTTAAAATGTTTTAAATTTAACTTCGCAGCGACCTGTGGTCGGCCTGCCTGCGGTTTGCGCACACACACACACACACACACACTGTTGTTGTTCAGGATTATAATAAGATTATAATAATCCTGTCAAACTATAGAATCCAGATTGTGTTCACTTTTCTAGTTTTATTTGTTGATTTAAGTGTATTTTTACGGTTTTTATTTTATTATTTTATCAATATGTCACTTGTCTGAAATATCTGTATATAAAAATTCAATCAATATATCCATAAATCAATGACGTATTGAATGTGTGCAGACCTGCTGTCGCTGCCGCTTCAAACAGGTTTAGTTTGAGAGTTTTGTTGGGACAAAAGCAGAAAAATTGCATCAAAAATGTCAAGTGTGTGTGTGTGTGTGTGTGTGTGTGTGTGTGTGTGTGTGTGTGTGTGTGTGTGCTGTATTTAATTTAAACATTTTTTCTGTTTTAAAAAATCGCAGCTATGTTGCGGTTAAGATCAGGGACAGATTTTAGTTTTTTGGCAATTAAAAGTTTAATAAAAGTTTTATTTGCAGGTACGTGACGGACAGGAGCCGTGAAAGATTTAACGGGAGAGTTCGGGTATTCTGAAGTGGGGTTGTATGAGGTGCTGACCGTCAGTCATGTGGACAGTAGACGATGGTCAGCGCGCCCCCGGTTTGGAGGAGCAGGCTCAGATGCAGAGCTGCTGCAGCTGCAGGGTCAGCAGAAAAAAAACTTTTTTAGCCACCTAAAAAAGAAAAGGTTGAAATATTCTAAATTTGGAATATTTTCACTGCTTTACGTTGCTGACACAACACCCAGCCTGTCTTTGGCACTGACTGCAGAACTTTAATATTCCTACACATAAGCCAGATCAGACTGAAATCAAACTTCACATCTCGAAAGATTTCAAAACATGCCGCACGCTCTGATCCAAACAGCTGATCGGCTGCATAACACAGAGCACGGCACTGTGAGACTCTGATACAGAAGTTCTATCCTAAATATCCTAAACACACTTTATTGGATACTGATTCTTTGAGGTGAACCTGACCCTGTCCACACCAGTGCATAGCTCTGCTGTTATGCCGTCTACTGCAGGTAACACACTGACTATTGATAACTATCCTTTTAATTTCCACTTCGCTACATGAAGGACAACAGACGATCTAAAATCCTCGGCCGGGATGAGATCAGGTGAAGAGATCTGAATTACCATTAACTTACATCCAGAGATGGATGGAGGACAGTTATTCTGCCAGTAGATGGACCGACTCCCAGTGCACACTTAAACACACACACACCCTCTTCAGTCCAGCTTATTGTTCCAGTAACTTCTGTCTCCCTCCAGGTAAAACAAAGGTAGTGTTTTAATGGATGTGTGTGTGTGTGTGTGTGTGTGTGTGTGTGTGTGTGTGTGTGTGTGTGTGTGTGTGTGGTTTCGGTCCAGTTGAGGCCAAACAGAGCAGAGCCAAAAAACAAACAGAGTGCCAGCTGCCCTCCATCGCCCCCTCGCCTCGCCCTCCTCCTCCTCCTCCTCTCTGGCTGTACAAAGTGGTTAATCACTGAATGGAAACCATTAGTAACATGTTTAAATAATTTACACAGCGTCTGACCACCCAAAGTACCAGAACACTTCGCCTACCACTCAGAAATACGAACCCGGCCTTTGTGTGTGTATAATCCACGCATACATGCATTTGGTATATTTGTGTGTGTCTGTGTGTGTGTGTGTGTGTGTGTGTGTGTGTGGAGCAGTAACCTGATATCAGCTGGCACGGCTCTCATCCTCAGCGGCTAAGTCCCATTTCGAGACACACTGATACCTCACCTGACTCCTCAGGCCTCCTTAAGGTCTTTGTTTCCTAATCTTATTCCTGTTGTCGTCTCCTCGTTCACTCTCCTGCGTCCTTATTCCCTCTGTTGTCTCTGTCTGCTCGGTTGTGTCCTTGTCTCCTTTGTTCGTTCTTTGTTTCCTCGTCTCTGTACACTCCAAGTCTCTTTTCCTGCATCCTTATTCCCTCACCTGAGTCCTTTATCGCTACTCTGTTGTGCTCTTGTTCCCTACTTTGTAACCTTCCTTTGGTCTTTGTTTCCTCGTCTTATTCCTCTTTTAGTTTCCTCATTCACTCTCCTGAGTCCTTAATCCCTTTTCTTTATCCTTACTCTGTCCTGCCCTTGTTCCATTTGGTTGTTTTAGTCCCTTTGTTGCATCCTTCTATCCTCTTTCCTGTTCCTGCATCCTTATTCCCTCACCTAAGTCCTTTATCGCTACTCTGTTGTGGTCTTGTTCCCTACTTTGTATCCTTCCTTTGGTCTTTGTTTCCTCGTCTTATTCCTCTTTTAGTTTCCTCATTCACTCTCCTGAGTCCTTAATCCCTTTCCTTTATCCTTACTCTGTCCTGTCCTTGTTCCATTTGGTTGTTTTTTGTTTCCTCACATCATTACTGTTTTAGTCCCTTTGTTGCATCCTTATATCCTTCCTTTGGTCTTCCTCATCTCGTTCCTGTTTTTGTCTCTTTCTTGTTACTTGATTCCTAATTTGTGTCCTTGTATCCTTGTATCCCAAGTCTGTACAGAGTTGTATCTTTTTTGTTTCCTCATCTCTTTCCTGTTCCTGCATCCTTATTCCCTCACCTGAGTCCTTTATCGCTACTCTGTTGTGCTCTTGTTCCATTTGGTTGTTCTTTGTTTCCTCATCTCGTTCCTGTTTTTAGTCTCCTTCTTGTTGCTTGATTCCTAATTTGTATCCTTGTATCCCTTCTTGGGTTTTTGTGTGGTCGTCTCCTCCCTGTTAGTCTCCTCGTTCCCTCACCTGAGTCCTTTATTCTTACTCTGTTGTGCCCTCTGTTTGTTCTCTGTTTCCTGATCTCTGCCCGGTCCAGCTCTCTTTGTTGTGCCCTCGTTCCCTCATTTGCACCCTTCTTTCTTAACCTCTCCATCTTTTTTCTTTCTCACCTTTGTTTTTCGCCTCTCCTCTGTTGTTTCCTTGTCCCCTCATTTGTATTCTTCCTCCTGTTCTTTTGTTTTTTTTTTATTCTCTCCTTGCTCTGCTTTTAACCTCCTTGTTCTCTCTCCTGAATTTATCTGCTGCCTTCTCCTTTTTTTATGCCGTCCCCTTTACTCCCTCATCTGTACCCTTCCTCGGCTCTGTGTTCTCGTACTTGACCTCGTCTTGTTCAGCTCTTGTTAGTTTTATATTGTTTCTCTTTCTTTTGCTCCTGTTATCTCTTCCCATGGTGCCGTTCCTTCACCGATATCACAACTTTCTTTTTCATTGTTCCCTCTTCTCCGTCCTTTGTTCTGTCCTCTGCACCCTTGCTCTCTCTTCTTGTACACTTGTTCCCTTCTCTGTGATGTATTTTCTCTTATTTTCATTTCCTCTCCTGGCTTTAATTGTTTCCTGGCTCGTGTTGTTGTTCCTTATTTCCTCCTGTATGTCCTTCCGCTGCATTATTTACCTTTTCGGCTTCATGCAGTGTTCCCTGCTCTATTCCCTCGTGTCCTCCCCTCCTTTCACCGCACCGTCTCCTTATTTATGTCCTCATTTTTCCCCTGTATCAATCTTTCCTGCTCTCTCTCTCTCTCTCTCTTTGTTTCCTGTATCGTTTTCCCCGTCTACAGTATCAAATATGAAACATTAATCCCACGCAGCTGACCCGTTGTTTATTTGTGTTCTGCTTATGTTTTTATGAATAGAAATATATTATGCTGCATATGCAAAAGGGTGACAGACAGGTCACAGACAAACACACACACACACACACACACACACACACACACACACACAAGCAAAGATATTTCCTCCCTGTTTTTGTGTCACAGGAATTTCAACCATTCCAGTTGGTATGTGGCACCCTGGTGGGCCAATTTAAGAATAACTAGCTCCCACACAAACACACACACACACACACACACACACACACACACATACACACAGTTATACCAGAAGCCAGCTCTGCCCTCGTCTGGGTCTTTCAGTAAAAGTAAATGAGAGGCTTATCTGCTGAATATCTGAACAAGACACTGTAGGAGAGGGATTATTGGTGTGTGTGTGTGCATGTGTGCATGTGTGTGTGTGTGTCCGCACACGAGAGGGATGAATGCATCGCAAACCCCGAACTGAAACACACACTCAAACACACACACACACACATGCTGATAATGATACAAGGAGGGAAGCGGGGAGGGGGGGGGTCGGGGATTTGCACAAATGTTGATCTATTATCTCGTTTTGGCAACATTATTCCTGACTGTCATTCCAATGAAGCCGGATGGAGTGAAGTGAAAGAGAGAGAGAGAGAGAGAGAGAGAGAGAGAGAGAGAGGCCCTCAGGATTGAACAGCTTCCCACACACTTCACAGAGAACCACACACACACACACACACACACACACACACACACTCAGCCTTCTGTTCTTACTGCACGGTTAGTGCCCACACAGCCTTCATACCTCCCGGGGGTTTGTGGAGTATGTGTTAGTATGTGCGTGTACATACCTGCATGCACCTCAGTTCTCCTGAATCTCTCATTGGGTATCGACTCGTTTACGAGGTTTCGCTGCTGAACATCTGTCTAGTCGAGCGGGGGGAGGTCCGAAAAAAATAAATAAATGTGGGTTACTGAGACACGGTGGAGATATCGTTTCAGAAAGACCACGATAGGACAAACCACACAAAGTTGATCCAGCTGAGTCTGAAGAAGATTTTACTGCCCAACAAACTAAAAGTCAAGTCCTTTCTGTGTGTTTGCTGCACTTTAGATAATCTGTAATCTGTCTACTTACTCTTTGATCATATAGTTCCTAACTAACATAGTTTTTGTGTCAGGTATGTTTTATCAAAGAACGATTTCAAGATGTAAGACATGAGAACGCGATCAGCAAACAGTGCATTTCGTCAGTTTTTGATGGTATTTCATCTTGGCTTCGAGTTCTCGTACAGCTGCTTGTATTGTGCCAAACATTTGAGGTCTTTGGCTTCTTTTATTTATCTTTTATTAACTTTTGTTTGCATTTCTCAGAGTAAAGTTGGGTTTTTACTTGACGCAAAGGGTTAACGGCAATCCCCCTGTAGATCCCGACAGCTTCTGATTTATAGTTCTATGCTGGATCGCGACCGTAGATAGCATCGCCACAACACAAGAGGGATGTCCTGTTGGTTTAATCATATACTGCACAATAATCCGGTTCAGATTCTTTGTGATACAGAGACACGGAACAGAAAGACTTTATTAAGGAGGCACACTCCAGCTATGGCATGGGGCTTGGGCATGTATCTGCATAGGCTCCGAAGCCCCTAATACTCCTGAAAACCCCCATGTTTGGTTTGAGCGGTCGGATCGCAGCTCCTCGTTATTGTTTCTATGCGACCGCGTCATTGTTTAGAACAGTCTGCTTGTGATTGGATAACTCAGGACACGTTACAGTGCTCGGATCTCACTGAATTCTGCCCACACATCAACACAAAAACTTAGATCAGATGTGATATTCTAAGAAAAGCATGCAGTGGGTATAAAACATCACCCAGATCTATTTCCATGTCTATGAAAGCTGAGCTGATCTCTGCTCCTTTATGTTAAGTAACTCTGGTTATTTAAAGCATTCTGATAAATCACTTTGTGCGAGTGTTTGAGTGTGCGCACCTTACTATTTTTACCTCTGAGTGTAGCCTCTGTATGCGCCTTGTTCTGACCTACCTACAACTCGGGTGTCTCGTCATGCCCTTTGCCAGCCTACACACAAACACAAACACACACACACAACTGGTACGCACACTTCCCACGCTCATACACACACACACACACACACACACACACACACACACACACCAATAGCTATGTCTCTCCTACGCACAGGAACTGGGGCAGGTTGTGTCGGTGCATGTATGAATAAAGCTTTATGTAAGCCATTCACTACATGCTCCCACTCACTCTGCAGACTGCGACCATTCAACACTTTCATTACAAAAGCAGTCACCTTACATAAGGTTAAACTGGAGTTTGAATAAGAATAATCAGCATGGGGCGGCGCTTAGCTCAGTTGGTAGAGCAGCCGCCCCATGTGCGAAGGCTCGGTCCTTGCTCCGGAAGTCCAGGGTTTGAATCGGAGAAGGCTGAAAAAATCAGCATGCTTTAAGGTCAAACTCGCTGCTGGGTTATTATGGATTAAGTGTTTGAATTTTGAGAACTTCCGGATGGGATGTTTTGTGTTGGTTCCCAACCTGACGTTGGGTGTCCCTTGGGTTGGGTTCCCCAATGGTTCCCAACCTGGGGGGGGGGTCCAAACTCCGCCAGAGGTCACCAAAGCTTCATGGTCTCGGAAAAACCAAGAGAAACCAAAAACTAAAATCTTCTTGTTACAGCAATCTGGATCAGATCTCGACATACCGAGGATGTTGATGTGTTTTTTGGGTTTATCTCCCGGGTGTGACATTTGTTCCTGTGGGTAAAGGTGAAACAGTTTAAGTCATAAAAACTAACATGTTGTAACACTAAACGTGACCTTAATCCCGTCTTAATTTACCTCGGCCTCATTCTGAACACTAATCTGCTCCCTGCCTTCGTATGTTCCAGCTACTGTACCTTAACTTCCTCTTCGGTTTACATTCAATGCGTGTTACAGGTGTTATATGACACATAAGCCATGACGCCACGATACTGATGATGTTTCACCCTGAAGGGAAGATTGCCACACAAACAGTATCATTAGTACTAACGTTATCTCCGAGTCATACGAGCTATCGACCAACCATTGAGCATCTTCTTGGGTTGATGCTGCCCAAACTGGATACCCATTGTTTCTAATAGAAGAGTCAGTCCTTTGGGTTTCAGACAGCATTCTTCCACTCTTAACACCATGGAAAACATTAAAATATGACCCAGGTCTGAGCTTATGTTTCTGGTCTGTGTTTGTGTGTGTGTGTGTGTGTGTGTGTGTGTGTGTGTGTGTGTG
This sequence comes from Larimichthys crocea, assembly GCF_000972845.2. NCBI lineage: Eukaryota > Metazoa > Chordata > Actinopteri > Sciaenidae > Larimichthys > Larimichthys crocea. The sequence continues at coordinate 21,886,291 of NC_040021.1, forward strand.
TGTGTGTGTGTGTGTGTGCATAGGGGGGCCTGCATGTGAAAAACACAAGGTAGCCCAAAGTTAACATTCCTGCTGCTAAGAATACAGCATGTTTTCCTCAAGTGCTATTTATAGATCTCACGTTGGGCCCCCAGACACACACGTCATTGAGCCCTGCTTACCAGCACCAAGGCCACAATGTGTGTGTGTGTGTGTGTGTGTGTGTGTGTGTATAGATGTGAATGTGTCGCAATCAGTGTGCGGGGGAGGTTGTTTAAACCCTGAGATGAGAAAATACAAAGCAAAACTGCAACTTCAGCAGGCGTTCATGTGTGTGTATGTGCGTGTGTGTGCGTGTGTGTGTGTGTGCGTGTGTGTGTGTGTGTGTGTGTGTGTGTGTGTGTGTGTGCTATGCGGCTCTGTGCTTCTTCTTCTGTCAGGTGTTGGTGTGGTTAAGAAACGTTAAACAACGGAAACACACACATATACACAGTGTCTACTGCAGTGTTTGCAGTGCAGTTGCAATGCCTCCTAGTACTGTATCTGTATCTGTGTGTGTGTGTTGCCTTGTTTGCTTTGTGAACGAGTACATACCAAGTTAGATCAAACTATGACAGCCCAGAGAGGAAGGAAAGGTGCTAGCGCTGATGGCTGCTCTTTCGACTTGGCCTTTTTGGACGCCTACACACATTATGACACTCCGACGTCACTTCCACAGCGCTATTTATAAGCCTTTGTGTCTTTTTAGGAACAGCGTGGGTTTGCATTGCATCGGTGACTCATTGAGTGGAAGGAGGAGGGAGGACAGGAGGGAGGGAGGAGGAGGAAGGGGTGGAGAAGGCAAAAAGCACAGATGGATTGCAGTGTGAAGAAACTAACTGAGCAATCATTGACATTTACTTTAGCACATCAGGCATGTACTTGACAACTGCTCTGTACAACAACGGTTTTGTGTCGCTCTTAGTCGCCAAAATGTTACATCTTACTGTCAATGACTTCAAGGTTTCAACACAAAACCAACACAGGGTAAGAGAGAGCTGTCAGGCTGTAGGTGAAACTATCATCTGTGCCAACAGTGAGCTTTGGTTTGTATTAATGGATCATTTTGGATTACAATACTAATTAGATCTTTTGTTTTGCCGCAGGTCTTTTGTTGAGAGAACTGGATGACTTTTGAAGCTACAGAAAGAGGATCTACAAGCACTTTCCCCCAAAGAAAAGTTAGTATTTACCCTTTGAAAATATTCAGTATGTTGATGACCTTGATTTGCTCGCGTTAACAAACACACTGCTGGCTTAAAATGTGCTCCAAACATGTTTCTTCTTTTTTGTACGTGTCCTCTCCAGATCACTCAAGGATTCTTCTGCCTTTAGATGAACTGGACAGAAAAACAACGCACGTGTTTACAAAATGGCAAAAGTAGAGAAACATTTCTGCTCCCCTTTTATTTCCACTTCCTAATTCCTGTTTCCAGCCCGGCTTCACAATCAGTCTATTTCAGCAATGGACGGGTACTTCCTGCTTCTGTGAACTTGTCGGCAGCCCTCAAAGGTTCAGCTATCATGCCTGGTAGTTTTGGGACCTTGTAACCCTCCAGAACCTCCCAACTCCCCCCCCATCCCCCCCCCCGTCTCCTAACCTCTTCTAACCCACAGAAGAGTTTCACGAAAATGGAGGCCCGTGAATTAGCTGCCGCTGGGCAGAAATGCTCTAGTAAGGAACCATTGAAGGAGAAGACGCCTCTGCAACGAAAGTGGGCATCCGAGCCCTCTGCAACCACCAAACGAAGCACTTTTGCTGACCCAGAGGCAAAACATCGTGAGAGTTTGCCATGTGGTGCCACCGGGGGATCAGCACCCCAGCAGAAGTACGCATTTACAGGGAATTCTGGAAAGCTGCTATCTGGACCCTCTGCAGTTGGGGCCATAGGAGGCCCACCATCTCAAGACCCCCAAGGGCCCTTTGCGCAGGGGTTCCAAAGGGGATACTCCTACCAGCTGGGTCAGCCGTACCCTCAGCACCCCCAAACTGAGCGCTTCCTCTCAGGAGCCAAACCTCAGCCAGGTCTAGAGCCTCACGCCTGGCCTTTTGCTGGCCAGTTGCCCTCGGATGATCTGTACCCTGTAGGACACCCGGGGCACACTCATCCTCATGGGGCTGGGGCAGGGAGGTTTCCTCGCCAGAAATCTCCTAGTTTACCAAGCTCTTTCGGACAATATTCTCAATCAGGCCCTGAGCCTGGAGAGGAGGGCTACAGCAAAAAAGAGCAGAAGCCGAAAAAGCCTGGTAAGTACATCTGTCACTACTGTGGCCGAGCTTGCGCCAAGCCCAGCGTCCTGAAGAAGCACATCCGCTCACATACCGGAGAGAGGCCATATCCTTGTGTACCCTGTGGCTTTTCTTTCAAAACCAAGAGCAACCTTTACAAGCATCGCAAGTCCCATGCTCATGCCATCAAGGCTGGACTCGTACCATTTTCAGAGCTAGCTGTGGCTCGCAGTGGGGACATGGACCAGGCATCCCCAGTGGGCGAGGCTGAGGTCCATTCGGATGGAGAGCAGAGTACCGACACAGATGAGGAAGGAGTGGATGGCTCCACCATGCTGACGGACAAAGACAGCCCTATCCCACAGATCTCCTTTGAAGCTGACAAGAATACAGGTAATTTTCCAAAGATCTCTGTCTATAAAAACCTAAAAGATAAATGATAAATGTGTATTTTTCTTTAGAACTCGTCTTTGCTCTAAATTATACTCAATCCTTTGCTCTATCATGCACCATGCTTTGTTGTAGGTGGTGTGGAACCAGCATATGCAGACTCAGCTGAAGAGCTGCCCATGGGGTCGATGAAAGTGCCTATCCTTATTGTCCCCAAACCTGGGGGAGTCCCCTCCACGGGGATGGAATGCCCACCATTTCAGGACATAAAGGGATCCCACCACATGTTGGCATCGCAGGTTGGCGGAAGGGCACATTCGCTGGATGAGTCCCCCACCATCAAACAACGTTTGGCCCTGAGGCTAAATGAGAAAAAGGGCCAGGACTCTGACCCTGCCATGTCCCAGTCCTTGAACCTCCTTAGTCCTCACAGCAAAGGCAGCACAGACTCTGGCTACTTTTCACGCTCTGAGAGTGCAGAACAGCAGATCAGCCCTCCGAATACTAATGTCAAGACGTACGAAGAGATTATGTTTGGTCGGACTTGGTACTACCGACCCAACTCCAGATCCAGACAGTCTATAACAGTGGCAATGGCAGGGGCAGATCCCAGCAGCCTGGCCAGCTTAAAGCAATCAGGTGCTATTCTGGACATGGGGAAGATAGCTGAGGATCATATCTGTTTCAGAGGGGATGTAGGAGTCTCTGGAGATCCTAAGCAGTATCCAACAGGACCCTGTCAAAGCAGTACAGGGCTTCTGGAGCCTCCGTCAGATTCTGGACCCCTTATTAGGAGTAACTCAATGCCAACATCCTCACCTCCTAACCTTAGTGTCCCACCAGGGATACGAGGCAGCCACTCCTTCGATGAGATGATGACGTCAGATGATGTGTTTTACCCACCTCGGAGACTCAGAAGACAAGCTGCATTCGAACATTCAGCCAATGAAGCCCATGTAGGAGAGGCTGAGGGCTATGGACACATGCCCAAGAATGTAGCTTCATCTATGGGTATGAAGATGGGGGAGCGCAGCCCAGGAGTCCCAGAGCATATTGCCTATAGCCCTTACGGTACTAAAGTTAGCATGTCAGAAATAGCCACAAGAAAAAGGAGGAAAGAGAAGAGTGTTGGGGATGAGGAAGACAGTCCTGGACACTGCGACAGTAGCTGTAGTGGTTCAGTGGAGATGATAGGGGATTATGAGTTTAAACAAAGTAGTCTTGATGGGTCGAGAGCCACCCCAACAGGAAAGGGCTCTCTTCATAGCGCTCATAGCCAGTCTGACAGCTTTGATACCTGTGCCAGCATGTGCTCTGAGGACATTGCACTGTTTCCTGACTCTGAGGGCAGGAAGGCAGTCGGGAATGTCATCTCAGTCATCCAGCACACCAACTCCCTCAGCCGGCCAAATTCCTTTGAGAAGTCAGAGTCCTTTGAGCAGCTAGGATATCATCCCTCAGATAAAGCTCCATCTAGCCAGTACTCTGAACAGTCGGACACAGAGATCTTTGAAGATGCTCTGAGTCCTGAATCTGCCCTACTGAGGACAGAGAGCATGGAGCAGCAGCTGCAAAGTGACAGTGACCTGGCCTCCCTCTCATCTTCATCAGCAGCAGCCTCACCCGGCCAGCCTTATCACATCCCACACAAACTAGTCCGACAACCCAACATCCAAGTTCCTGAGATCAGGGTGACGGAGGAGCCGGACAAGCCTGAGCAAGACACGGAAGCTGCAATGACCAAGGAACCGGAGAAGCAGCAACAACACGTGGAGGAGTTCCAGCTGCCACAGAGGAGTGACACACTCTCCCAGATGCCATCGGAAAAGCTCCCACCCAAGAAGAAGAGGTTGCGCCTGGCTGATATGGAGCACTCATCTGGCGAATCAAGCTTTGAATCGACCTGCACTAGCCTTTCTCGCAGCCCCAGTCAGGAGAGCAACCTGTCCCACTCCTCTTCCTTCTCCATGTCCTTTGACCGAGATGAAGGCCTCAAGTCTGGCTCGCCCACCAAACAGGTACCATATTATACATTTAATACTATAAAGTATGGTGGTTCTTGAGCCAACTTTTTGAACAAATTTCTTTGTTGTTTTGAACCAGGATGACTCATTGGCATCTTGTGGTGGACCTAAACAGTCGGAGTTCCTGACGGTGCCTGGCAGTGGTCACTCCAGCCACCACCAGCAAAGGGAGATGAGGAGGTCATCATCGGAGCAGGCACCGTGCACGCTGCCTACAGAGTTGCCTGAGATGCGAAGCAAATCCTTCGACTATGGAAGCTTGTCCTCCTCTAGACAGGGGGAGATATACTCCAGTGCCTCTGCAATGAAGGAACGCCGGCGTGGATATCTAGTTCGACAGGTGGGATAGGACTGGGAGTTATAGTTGGTCATTTAGACAAGCCTTACAGCTGTTGAAATTTCCTTTGACTATATCAACATTACATTGACTGACCAACTCTACTTCGAACAGGCTTCACTGAGTGTTTATCCAGAGGCGGTCACCCAGGAACCAGGGCTCTCTGAGATGTCAATCAAACAGGAGAGTTTGGAACATGGGGCATGGCCTGGCCCAACAGGATCCCCCCATAGCGGCAGCGATCTAGCCTGCAGATCCAAAAGAATTGGCGGTAGCATTGGTGGTGAGCCTTGGATTTCAGCACTTAAACCTTTTATTGAAATTGCACCTGATCATGATACGTCTTTCTTTAATGAACTAATACAAAATCTAGCACAAAATTAACATTTTTATGTTTTATGCTCAGGTGTAGGACCTCACCAACACCAACACCACCAGCACATCCTCCAGCAGAGTATCAGTGAGGACAGCCTGCAGGACGAACCTCTCTATAGCAGGTAATAAAGTCTGGGTTTCTCTATGACTAAAATAGCCATTCTTATTTAAGTGTGACAATACGAAATGCAAATTCATGAACTTTTTTATATTATTTAGGTCCCAGCAGCATCGCCTGCAGACCCAAGGCTCATCATCTGAAGGAGAACATCCAGGTCACGAGGTTATGAACAAGGAAGTAATCCAGCAGTACCAGAGTGGGCCCCCCTTCCTTTCTTTCCAGCAACCGGGTCTGTTTTGGAATCAGGAGGCCGGTCAGACACCCAGACAGCAGCTGACCCTCCAGGCCCAGCAGCAGCTCCAAAAACTCCACATCAGATCACCAGGGAACCTGCCTGGACACCCGCACCACAAGCAACAACCGCTCCACTCCGTGCAGCAAATCCACGATCAACAGCCGCACGATGGGAAATCAGAAAATCCGAACTCTCAGATGTACCCTGCCTCTTTCTCATCTCGCAACTCTCCCCTGTCCCAGCAACAACAGCAAAACTTTGTCCCGTCCAAACACTCCCTGCCCAGCTCCACCACCACCCCAATGCTTCTGCAGCAAATCCAACCTGTCTTTGCCACCCAGAACCTGGGCTCCCAGGCCTCTATGCCCGGTATGCTGGTTCCTGTACGGATCCAAACACACGTGCCAACATTTGGTAGTGTTATGTACACCAGTGTTAGCCAGCTGATAGCTACTCATGGCAGTGGGGCACAAGGGCTAGGTTCAGCCAGGCCAGGTGTTGCTGACAACAGCAACATGTCTCCCTCTGTTGGTGTTGCAAGTGTCAGCAAACCACCTGGAGGTATTGGAGGAGGCATGAGCGGGGCAGGCTTCAACCTATCACACTTTCTGGGACAGACCGATGGTGCAGCAGCGCGCTACCCACTCTGGAAGGTTCCAGATTCACTGCCAGAGCAACGCCTGAACACAGGGATCCCATTGTCACTAACGTCAGGCACCATATCCACCACAGACGCCTCAGGATCTGGCATCGGAGGCAGCAAACGCATGCTTTCCCCCGCCAGCTCTCTGGAGCTTTTCATTGAGACTAAGCAGCAGAAAAGAGTGAAAGAGGAGAGGATGTATGGACAGATCGTTAAGGAGATGAGTGCGGTGGAGCTGAGTGGAACTGAGAGCAGCAGCAAGCCTGAGAAAGGGCAGAGCAGAGGTCAGCGACCCCGTCTTAAGAGTGAAGGCTCCATGGATGATTCTGAAAGAATGGCCTCGTCTCCTCCACTAAGCGACTTCCCTGTTGCCACCAAGATTGCCATTCCTGTCCGTTCATCTGCCCCTCACCTCCCTGATGTACCCCGGGCTGAAAGTTTCACCCCTCCTCTCCAGATTGTCACTGACCGCTCCCCGGTATCAGGTGGCCGGGATTCCCCAGAAGAGCTTGATGTGGATGAGTCAGTCCCAGAGCGCAACTCCAGCCCCCAGTCCATGGTGTCCTCCAACGACGAAGAAGACAGTGACAACACAAAGCAGTCTGCATCCAGTAAAATCCCTGTGAGCATGCTGGTTCAGCTAGCCGCCAACCAAAGTGCAGGATTATCCGGAGCGGTGGGCCAGACCCTGCTACTCACGGATGTGGCTGACGTCCAGCAGTTTTTCCAGTTCCCCAGCCTGCGAACCATGAGCAGAGTCAGCTGGTGTTTCCTGAACTACACCAAACCCAACAGCACCCAAGCTGCCTTGCGTAGCTCTGTCTACAATGCATGGTGTGTGAGCTCATACAACCCCAATCCTCTGAACCTCAGCACGAAGGCGGCTCTGGCCCTGCTCAGGTCCAAGCAGAGGATAAACACTGATTCCATGTACACACATGCCGCCATGTCGCCACCCAGCTCTGGAAAACTGGTGTCATCTGTGGCCTGGAAGCTGAGGTTTGATCAGGTATGGATGTAAAATACAAGTTTAAAACAGCGTTAACACACAAAAAAAGTGTTTTAAGTGTGACTGCTGTTATTTATCTTCTCGTAGTTGAAGCCAGAGCTGATGCCAGTTGATGTCAGTAATTTCGGGAGGAAGATGAAGGGAGTGGTGTCGTGGGACCGTTCGAAGGAGGAGCAAGTGGAGAAGGAGGTCTCAGCCAAACAGCCGGCCACCGAACCGACCCGCATCAAGATCTTTGAAGGCGGGTACGTCCAGAAAACACACACACACACACACACACACACACACACAGTCGAGTGACAGACATCATTTCTGCATTATTCTAGTCGCTGAGATGAGCACGCATATTTTCTTGCAGTTTTTTGACGGCGCTACATGAAATCTTAATGATGAGCTGATGTTTGCATTTAAGTGAAGTCCCTGCTGTTTGTCCTCGCATTGTAAATCACATCAGAGATTGTTTCAGAGTTTGTTTCATCCTCCCTCGGAGACCAGCGGGGTGAAGAGCAGAGAGTCTAATACTGAAAGTCTATTTATTCTTCCGTGACAGGGAATGGACTGCTAGAATTTAAATCATCTGCTAAACAAATCAAAGTCTTACTTGGAAATAAACGTATAATGTCATCTTCATGACATATTTGACATGATGATGGTCTTCATAGAAATCTTTCATTTGTTGGTTTCTTTGTCAAAAGGAGTTCCAGTGACATCTGGTGCACAGGCAGCACTTTTGTTGAGGAGTAATTGGTCAGATTCTGACAGTGATTGGGATCTGGGATCTCTAACGTTACGAGCTGACACTGAGAAGGCTACAGTCCAGACGCCGAGCCATTAAGCCACTTTTCAGAGTCAAGAATCAATCAATCAAACTCAGCGATCAAAGTACTGCAAGATGTTTTCAACCCATCTTGAAGATCTCCGATTAAACACCAGATATCAGTTACTCTCGCCTCACGAGGGGCCTCAGGTTCACACTCACACTGAGCTGACTAATTGCTTTTTCTTTCCAACCTTACACCTAAATATTGAACAAAAATGAACTCGGGTGGCCTTTGTGTGAACTTTAAGGACATCTGTTTCATTACGATTAATCCCAAAATCTTCTTAGGTGTAAAAAAAACAAACAAAAAAACCTACAACCTATTCTTTGTGCCTGTGAGAGTCCGGCCAAGAGTCTGGTAAACCCATCACAGGGTAACCGCTTGAGCTGCATGGTTGTAATTGGACGACGTCGACTATGGACTGGTGTGAATCCGTCCCTCGTTACTTTATTTTGAAAAGCTTCTTCACACTTTTTTATACGATCAGAAACTTTATTTTGTTTGTTTATGTTATTAAGAGAAGAAGACTTTGGATCATTTTGTTTTTATTTCTTTTATATTTATTCCACTCTGTTGTATTTTACAACAAGTACATGACTCATACAAACATCATCAGTTAATCTATACCTGCAGTATGTGGCCTCCTGCTGATACTGAAACATTCTAACTTTCTTATCATTGATAATATTTCCTCATTTATATTCACTCTTCATAAAACTCATGAGTAAACTTAAAGAAGACAGTTTGCTGCAGGATGAATCTGATATTTCATAATTAATTTAAAATCTGGACCTTTGCTGCCGTAGAACATCAAAAGCTGGGCTCAAATCCGTACTGGTCTTTATTCTTTGATTAGATATTTTTGGATGTCAGACATCATTATAACTGTATTTTACAGCAGAGGTTCTTTATTTTGCAGCCAAGGACACTTTACAAGGCAGGGAATATACCGAGGATCCCCTCATGTGTGGAAGAAAAGTATTGGAAAGATATCAGACATGTATTCAAAATATTTGCACCATCTCACACTCACAGAATACCCATAATGCATGCTTGACTGGCAGGATATATATACGAGTTATAGATTTGTTAGATCCAAAACCTATAAATCATTATAGATTTAAAACTATTTTCAAGGCTTTTCAAGGACCCCCCATGGACCCTTGAGTGTCCCTGGACTCCTGTTTGAGAATCACAGTATTTAGAGAAAGTCACTGCGCAGCTGTTTGTGTTCAGATATTTTTTAATTTTTTTAATCTGGTGTGTGACGAGATAATTTTCCATTTCACCAAGAGTGCACTGTGATTGTGTCACAGCCACAGAGCAATCTGATAGAGATTATGCGGCAATAAAAAGATTTTGTTTGATAGGGATAAAGCCACAAGGATCCTTTATTATGAATAAAAGTCCCATAAAGCTTATTTTTCCACACAGAAAGCAAAGAAATCTGTCCTAACATGTACGTTAGATGGTCAAATAAAGGGTAGTATGAGGGGAGTTAAAGCTCCAAACCCCTGTAGTTTGAGACATTCCTACAGTATCATAATGTTTTATAGTCTTACAGTAGAGCCAGTAAGACCAAGGTTACTGAATGGAACAGACGCAAACATGCAAATACCCTCACACACACACACACACACACACACACACACACACACACACTTGTGGGGAGTTATTAAATGCAGCAGACAGTGAAGTAATTCTCTTTTGTCCCCAAAGGACACTTTAGAAGCAGTAAGTGGATAAAAGCATACAAACAAGACACACACACACACACAGACACACACAGATACACTCATGCACTTCCATAAACAGCATGCATACCAGTAATAAGCAAACAGACGCACGAAAAAAAAAACACTCACATCAATCTTCGTAAGGAAAAAAGAAAAAAGTCTGGATTGAAATCCGAAGTTTTTTTGGCGCAGACGACGAATCCATTACCTCTCCCTCGTTCATTGAAAGATTTCAGTAGTTTTCTGAAAGAGAATCTGCTTTATGATCTTACCGTGTGCTGCGAATAAAACAGAATAAAACAAAAAATAATCATCGTAATTCATTTTCATAACCGGCCGCAGCTGTGTAAACGTCTCGGCTCAGACGAGCGCTCAGAGGTATTTCCCACTCCGTGGTGCGAGTTGAAAGACAAACCCCCCCCCAACACCCCCATCCAGATCCAGATGCAGACGGATTGTTTGATGTACCTGATATTGGACCTCCTCTTAACACGTGAGGCCCTGAACTAACCCATTACCTGCTCCTCAAGCCACTGCAGACAGGACAGGAAACGACACAGTTCAGACAGACAGACACACACATACACAGGAACCAGGAGCAGGCCCTGCCATCGCTCATCTCAGGAGCAGGCCCTGCCATCGCTCATCTCACACCCAGGAGCGTGCACTTATCCCTGGGCAAACCTCGGCTCCAGAGAGCCTCTTTCCTCCTGGAGGTCAGAGGAGCCTAATGAGAGAGAGAGAGACAGACAGACAGACAGACAGGCAGGCAGACAGACAGACAGACAGACACACACACATACACAGGAACCAGGAGCAGGCCCTGCCATCGCTCATCTCACACCCAGGAGCGTGCACTCATCCCTGGGCAAACCTCGGCTCCAGAGAGCCTCTTTCCTCCTGGAGGTCAGAGGAGCGAGAGAGAGACAGACAGACAGACAGACAGACAGACAGACAGACAGACAGACAGACAGACAGACAGACAGACAGACAGACAGCATTTACCAGCGTTCGACTGGTGGTTGGTGGTAATATCCCTCCATGACAGACAAACTCACGCAGACATGCACTCGATCCCGCTGCCAAGTGTCCGCTGTTTCACTCGAAGCCTCATTGGGGATAGTCTTGACAGCGACGTCTTGTAAGAGAATAAGTGGGACCGCGGTTTGAAAAGCAGCAGCATGAAGAAGACTACGAACACACAAAACCCCCCGAGGTGGAACGCTGCATTGTTTCTCGTTTTAGCTTGTGATCCCTGAAAACAAAGAAATGTACTACAGTCGCATATTTCTGCGGGTTAGGAGCGGGTCGTCTAAAGAGGGATTTCTTTCCCCTGTTTAACTTCGATAGTTCTTGGAGGCATGTGACCGGTAACTGAGGGAAAAGAGCAAAAGATTAAAGGAACATCTGAAAAAACAGCCCTGACATATATATCCTGTTAATCATCCTGAGACTCGGCACAGTGTGAGCGTGATGATACATCAGCACGGACAGAGTTTGGCTTACACATCAGCCAATGAGGCAGCTTTTAAAAAACCAGCCCAGGATCAGGTCCAGAAACTTTTAACACACAGTAATCCACGTGTGACCTCACAGGAGGCAAATATATACGATATAAAACGATGTTTATTTTCATTTTCACATACAGGTTGTGATAAAATAGGAAAAATAATGAAGTTTCCTCTGAGATGCAGCATTCCTAATCTGAATCTCTGAACAAACTGCATCCAGACTGATGTCACCCACACTCTCAGGCCTTTTCTCTCTCTCCCCCTCTTAGGATCTTAGAAACACTCATTTCAGCCGTATTCAAGCAGAACCTCTGCGTCAGCAAACATTTGTGTCCTGATGCATGACAATGAATCTGTCTGCTGCAGGGCTGCTGACCTTTGACCTCTCTGAGGATGTGTGAGGGACAACAGAGTACACGACAAAGAAAGCATTATGCTTTATATAAATATACATATATACAGTCTATCGTTAAATCCCGACCGCAGTATTAGAAGGTGGTATTACTCCGTAAAAAGTTGATTTCCACATGTGAATAATCATGAAGGGAGAAAAACAATGTAATTAAATAATACCGTGACAATATTAATATTAAGTTTCAAGCAGTTTTGTTGTGATAATCTTTGTCACATTCACCTGAATTATCTTAAACACCAGTACGTGTCCGGTTTTGGGTGCTCTGTTCACAGAATGTGGCAGAAATGTAAATATAAGAAGAAGAATCTAGATGTTTTTGTACATTTTGCTGTCACCACAGTTTCTCCTTCACTCTAGGAAGGAGGAGAAGGTGACATCTAGTTCTGCACGTTTGGACCTTAACGGAGAGAAACACATCATCATACAGTCTGTGTTACTCGCTCTTTCTTCCAGGTACAAATCCAACGAGGACTACGTGTACGTCCGCGGTCGCGGCCGGGGGAAATACATCTGCGAGGAGTGCGGCATCCGCTGTAAGAAGCCCAGCATGCTGAAGAAACACATCCGAACGCACACCGACGTCCGGCCGTACGTCTGCAAGTTCTGCAACTTTGCCTTCAAGACGAAAGGTAGAACCTCACACACTGTGAACTCCTGTCCTCCTGCTGTCACCGTTACACCTTCAAATGTTTCAGAAAAACCTCTTTGGGTCATCGTGTTGCAGTAAAACTGTCTTCAGACACGAGACCAATCATATATTTTACAAGAGAACTCCACATTAGAGCTCCAAGTGAAGAATTAAATCCTTGAATAAAGAACTAAGTGGTTAAATGAATGAATAAAACATGCACGGAGGCTGTTTTCTGTCGCTGTGGTCAGACAGGATCCTCCATCATATTCGGTTGAAGAGGCTGACTCGCTGATATGTGATCTTTAATGAAAAAACATAATCCGCCTGTTAGATTTTTAAACTTCTTTATGTACGGCACATGTGTCTGAAGCAGACACGGTCGAGCCGTTTTGTCATTAAATTACATAATGTATAAATTATATATCATTTCTAAATTCTAATTCTGCGGTGTCGCTCTTTTTCTTCTGTTTCCATCTCACCCTCTTTTCTTTTTCGCTCTCGCGTCGACGCAGCCAAACGAGCTCTGGTTTCCAGTAAGACTAGTCGAAGGGTCATTAAATGGTGTGTGTGTGTGTGTGTGTGTGTGTGTGTTTTGCAGGAAACCTGACGAAGCACATGAAGTCGAAGGCTCATATGAAAAAGTGTCTGGAGTTGGGAGTCTCCATGTCTTCTGTTGAGGACAACGAGGCAGATGAAGGAGGTAGGAAACACACAAAGACACACACACACACACATGAACACACACACTGCAATGACATCCTGCCGTCTCGATGAGCGCCGCCTGCAGCGTCTTTGGCTCGGAGCATGTTGTACACAGACAATTAGTGTAATGGAAAGCAGAGCTCGTCCTGACAGCCAGGACTCGTGTCAAACAACTGCACCCGACGCACCCGGCGCTTTGAAAACACACAGAGAAACATCCGTCCTGCATTTGTTTGAGGTCTCTTATTATATTATTCTAATGTTCCCATGAACAGTTTTTAAAACCGCACTTTTTATTTCCCTCCACTTACTCAAAAATAGCAACAAACATTTTCCTGTTCATCGCCTCTGACTGCCGTCACGCCGGGTTTCATGAGCTTCATGAGCCGAGAAGATGTGAAGTTGTGGGCTGGGAGGGATGAATATGATTTCCCATGAAATATTCACAGATAATAAATTGTCATCGGCTGTCTCTCGAGGGCCGTGCCGCTTTCCAAACAGATGAGTCGGGGGGCTTGATGACTTGATTATGAAGCTGGAAATCGTTGTGATTCATTTTATAGTTTTCACCATTAAAAACGACGACAACAACTCTGTCGTGACGTTCGCAAATATCAACTTAAAGATGATAAAATCCAACCTCGACTGCTCTCCATACCAACAAGTCCGACATGAATCTAAAAAGTCTTCCCATTGGTGTACTTACCACAAAGTTGTACACATTTATATGTGTGTTTAAAAATTTTAACAATCTCATATTTGCCTTGTTTTTTTTGGTCATTTCACCAAAATGAAAAGAACTATATGGAAACAAAGCCACTAATCTGCACTTTGGACCTTTTTAATCTCAATTAAACGAGCTGTAAGAAAACATAGTGTTGTAGGGAAGATATATTTTATGTTTAATGTGTCCTAACTTTAATATTTGTGTCCCTGTTAGATTTTTAAATCACTTGATTAAATGGGGATGAAGAGCAGCTGTTGTGGTATTTGACTCGAGTAAATTAATTTGAGGCCTTTATTTTCAGGATAAGACAGACATGGAATATAATATTCATAACTATGTTTTCATGTGTGTTTACTCACCTGAAAATAAGAATATTTTACATTTTTGTTTGTGAAAATTTCTACTTTTATATCTCCAGTGGGAGCGGGTCCTCTTTATGTTGAAACACCGTGTTTCTACAGACTGAACTAAACACTGACAGGGCCTTTAAAACGTTGTTTCCCCTTTACACTGAGAAGCAGAGGGTGATGTGAGGAGATTGCAATGCAGCGATTACACCAATAGATGCAACTACACACTAGACCTTTAAGTACAGGATGCCAGGAATTCATCATCCTGCCTCAACAGTAATGATATTATCATGAATGAATAAATTTAGGACTTAAAACTTGTTTTTTTTTAGTGCATGCAGCTAGTGAACATAAATACATGTATTTATTTTATTAACAAATTATGAAACTAAAGAGAAACCATGAGAAATCAACCTGACAGAGCTCTTCACTGAAGCTTTATTCACACCTGGTATTTAATCATGTGTTTTCATGGTGCATGTCAACGGGCTTCATGCAGTAGTCTGTTTAGATAATCACCCCAAATGTAAATCTAACACCCCTCAGCGCCCGCAGGGCAGGAATTTAACCTTGAGTCGTTTCCACTGGACGCCGGCTCACAGGTGACCGCACCGCCGCGCATGTTTTACCTGTCAGCAGGTGTTTTGGTGTCAGAGTTAAAGGAGCCGGAGCTGGTTTGAGTGGCTGAACTAAGCCGTTATCATAATATTGCACACAAACATCTGACTGGGAGCCGGTGTTATTTTCCACCGAATTACATTTTACTTAAAGTGACCCTGTGTGTGTGTGTGTGTGTGTGTGTGTGTGTGCATGTGTGTGTGTGTGTGGGTGGGTTTGAGTCCCAATTAAACACAGAGCCAACACACACACACACACACACACACACACGGGGGATTTTTTGGAAAAGAGAGAGCTACAGAAAGTCAGTCAGTGAGTCGTCGAGACATAAACATTTGTGGTTTGTGAAAAAGTCTTGTATATAAGAGTCTAACTGGAAAAGTAGTCCAGTGTTAGTGGATCTGATTTCCGCTCGTAGCAGTCGGCTAAATACAATTTATTAACTCCAAACGCCTTCTGCTGCTCTGCTCCTGGAGGGCGACCAAGTCAAACTGTTAGAAACGGAGAATATCTGTATATCATGCGTGTGTTTTTTAATTTTTTTATTCTGACTTCTGGCTGCGTGAAATCGTCTGAGAGAAACTTCATCAACTTTGACTCTTTTGCTCACAAACTTCCTCACTCACTTATCAGCCAATCGGTTAATAATAAAGTCAAAGTGATGCTTGGTCACCTGCCAACAGTAACTCTGCACTTACTGTACAATGAGACCTCGCCAACATCCTGCAGGGAGCGTCCAGCTTTTTTATCTTCACTAACTTTTGTTTTATTGTGTTTTGCGTTTCACTGCTGGCCTGCTTCATGTCTGAACTCTTTCTGCTGCCGCATGTTATTCACACAAACTGTTTCTCTTTCCTCACTTATCTCCCACTTCGTCTTTCTTTTGTTTGCTGTTTCCTCTCACACTTTTCCTCCTCTTCTTTTCTCATCTTGCTTTATTGTCTTCCTTCTTCTTCTTTTTCCACCTTTCCTCTTTTCTTGATCTCACTGTCTTCCTTTCCTTCCTCTGCTCTTCTTTCTTCCTCTTTATCTCCCACTTCCTCACTCCTCTTCTTCTTCTACTACATCTTCCTTTGCTTCTTTCCTCATCTCTCCCACCTTTCCTCTTTTCCTTCACTTCTTCCTCTCCTGCTTCCTGATCTATGTTTCCTTTATTTCTTCCTCATCTTGCTCCATTATCTCTCTTCCTTATCTTTTCCTCTTCCCTTGATTCCTCCATTATCTCGTTGTCGCCCTCTCCTTCCTCTACCTTTCCTTTTTCCTCCTCACATTCTTTTTTTGCTTCTTCTACTTACTTATATTTTCCCTTATTTCTTCCTCTTCTTGTTCTATCTCTGCTTCCTTTCCTTCTTCTTTTCTTGATTCCTCTTGATCCTCTTCTTCCTCACATTCTTCCTTCTCCTTTTCCTCCTCTTCTTCCTCATCTTGCTTCAATGTTCCTCTTACTTCTTCCTTTGCTTCTTACATCTTTCTTCTACTCGTGCCTCTTCCTTTCTTCTTTCTTTGCTTAAAGTCTGTCAGGGTTCTCTTCCCCTCCTCTCATCTCTCTTCTTCTTCATCTTGTTCTTAATCTTCTCGTCCTGCAGCTTGGTCCATCTTCCTCCTCCTCTTCCTGACCTCTCTTTTCTCCTCCTCCTCTCGTAGATGTCGGAGATGAAGGTCAGAGGTCTGAGAAGATTTCCCGAGGTGCCATGGCGGAGCACCAGTTCTCAGATGCTGACGACTCAGAGGGTGGAGAGGAAGACGGCGATGAGGTGGACGACGACGACGACGAAGAGGACGACTACGACGGCGACTCCACACCGAAGACTCGCTCTCGCTCCACCAGCCCGCAGCCTTACGCCCTGCCCTCCATGTCCATCACAGCCGTGGCCTCCTCCCATCAGGCTCCTCACCTCTCCCATCATTCAGCCTCCGACCTCCTGGGAAACACCAACAAGCCTCCGCTGTTTGGCTACTTCACCACCGTGCCGAGTATCCAGATCACACCGCAGGCTCCACCCAGCGACCCGGCAGGGAGGGAGCGCAGTCAGGTGGAGTACCAGAGAGGCCTGCAGAGGGCGCTGGGCAGCAGGCTGCTCGTTCCACCCTCCTCCTCCATGGATGAAGACCTCCCCGTCCCCTCCCCAGACCTCTCCTCCCCGTCCTCCCGCCTGTCCTCGCCCGGGCTCGACCACTCCGGCTGCCCGTCCCCCATCTCCCCTTCATCCTCCCCTTCGGCCCACCGATACCTCTCCCCGCACCGTGACCTCTCCCCTCACACCGGACACCTCTCACCTCGGCGGGACATCTCTCCCCTGCGTCACATCTCCCCCAAGAGGGACCTGGGAGTGTCTGGGGGATACCGGCGAGACCTCTCCCCCAGGAGAGGACACCTCTCGCTGCTCTCCCCTCTGTCTCGACCCACGTCTCCGGCAGGACGAGACTACAAGCGTGACCTTTCACCACGAGGCCGCCACAGGGGGATGATCCGGCCTGTTTCTCCTCGCCGAGGGCTGCACCAACACCTCCACCACCAAAGGTGAGTCGAGGATAATCGACCTTTCAAAGCGTCCAGGCTCTTTTAAACAGATCATTTGGGTGGAATTAGGTGAAAATAATTTTTTTAAATCGCATATTTCAAAGGAAAAGCTGCTGCTGTACATACAAATGTACAAAATCAGCATTGCAAGACTAATTTTTGATGCATTATTAAGTCGAATGTTGGAAGTTTTACACTTTTTAATGAGATATTTTTTCTTTAATGTGACCTCCTCCAGCCAGCAGAGCGGATCTCGGGGCCTCAGGCCAGGTCACCAGGCCGGGGTGCTGGGTCAAGCCGAGCTGGACCCGCTGGGACGTTGCAGGGGCAGTGCCGAGATGGAGATGGTGAGCGTCCACAAAACTTTTAAATCAGCCAACTCTTCACTTCACCTTTTTGGGGTTAGAGGCAGCTCTGCACTTTGGCATGATGCACCTGAATAACATTTGCATTTTGGAAAGACTTTCATAACCCGGGTCATCTTTGTGTCACCGAGTTTTGGCTCCGGTACAGAAGAAAGATGACATTCGGCAGCAGTTAATTCAAGTTTGCCTCGTTTTGCTTACGAATTTTCAATTTGTCGCTTCTTGTTTTTATGAAGTCTGGCAGCAGCAGTTTTATTTGGAAAAGTTGCGGTGAGAGTCTTTGTTCGCATGAATGGACTTCTCACTCCGGTTAATGCACTTTAAGCTCATGAAACGCTGCACTTCTTCTTCCTAATTAGAGATTCTCGCCTCTCTGAACACGACAAACGGACACGTTAACACTCACCAAACTTTCTGTGCTCCGACGTTGAACCTGAAGAAAAAAAAACGAAGGGAGAAAGACGACGAGGTAAAGCTCGAAAAGAAGGAAAGACAAGCGCTTAGAGAGAGAAAAGTGGAGAGAAGAAAAGCGTCTGGCAGACGGAGCAGAAACATTCAGAGAGGATGAGGGAATAAAGAGCGAGCCAGATAGACTGAATGTGTTAGAGAGGGGATGATTGAAGATAGGGCTGCTGGGTTTTGGTGGTAATGGGATCTTGGCTGGCGGTGGTGTGGTTAATAACGCGGCTGTTTTTCTTCTTAAGAGCCCTACTTCAAACTCTGGCTTCTGCTGCTGGTCCCACTTAAACAAAGCGTGAAGCAGAGAGCGAGACCGGGCTCGGGCTTTGATAACCGAGCGTTCTTCCAATGATAGATTAATGTTTTAACAGCCATTATTCAGACTCCAAATGTTTGACCGAGCCTCCGCGCTCCGTGTTTGTTTTTTCTACCAACACCTGCCGCCCGGCACAGCCGCACACTTCTGTTTTTGCACTTTTCATCAAGACCTATTAATTTATTTTGTCACATAATATTTGGTTTTCCATCGCGAAGCCTCAAATGTGTGTTTATTGTAACTAGCGCTGTCCAATGAGGGTGTGTATTTTTTTTTTTTTTGTGCGGTTTGTGCCGTAACATTAAATTTAAACGTCAGACTTAACATCAACACAGAAGTTTCTTTAGAGTTTTTTTTTTTGGGGTGGAAGAGGAAATTTGGACTGATAGTTTTGGGTTTATTCTCAGTCTTCCATGCACAGCAGGAGCTTCTCCACGTCTGCTCGAGTCAGGCTGGTCCCGTTAGCTTCCTGTGAGTTCCCGGCTCGGTTACGTAACGTCAGACTTTCTCAGAGTTTTTTTTTTTTAAAGGATTTCAACAGAGCTGAAGAGTCAAACTGAAAGTCCCGTTAGAGAAGTAAAAAAATTCTGAGGTTAACTCACTGGTTCATGATTACGTCCACAGATGACAGCGACCGCGTGTTTTAATGTTCTTGTGTTTGCAGGAACATCGTCCGGGCTCACCGTCGTCAGGGGAACGGGACCAGGGCGGTACCCGCGGTAACCAGTCCAGCCCACCTCACCAAGTCCTGTTCAGTCACCTTCCTCTTCATTCTCAACTCCAGGTATTTTATTAATTATTAATTTATTCAGTGTTTTGTGTTGTTTGAATATTTTATTTTATTTGAAGAAATTAATTTAATTTAAATAATATAATTTTGTGTCATTTCTTTTATTTTTTAAATATATTATTGTTATTATTATTATTATAAAAAAATGTCTTAATAGATTTTTTATATATTTAATACATTATAATAAGAAATATAATTTTGTGTAATTTATTTTATTATTACTTTTTCATGGTTTATATTATTATTATTTAATTATATTTATTTTTAATTTCTGTGTGTATATATATCATTTTTTTTGCACTTTTTTTATACATTTTTATTATATTTTAAATACTGTATATGAATTTATATGAACTTATATTATTTCTTATTTTATTATTTTGTGCAATTTTACGTCAATCTGCATTTTATGCTGTAAACCGCTTTGTAAATTTTAAAATACAGTTTTATTGTGAAAATACACTTTTTTATTAGCACTATAAAATAATTTTGCAGACCTGCAGGAGCAAAATAACTCGTACCCAATCAAATAAGCCCGTTGGTTCCTAAATCTGTGAAGAAACTTGTTGAGTTTATAAGCAGAAGTTATTGATTTGCTGGGGACTATTTTCTGTGGTGGATGAATCCACATTGGACTTCAGACTTTCAAACTCAAATTGTCTTCTCAGGTGCGTTCTCCATTCCCGATGATCCCCATCGGAGGGATCCAGATGGTACACTCCGTCCCCACCTCCGTCACCACCCCTCTGGCCCAGCAGGCGCAGCAGGTCGCATCCCGCCTGGTGCTGCAGAAGAGCACGTCGGAAGACTCCACCGGCGGCGAGGCCGCCGCCCCTCATCCCGTCTCCTTCACTGAGAGAGGAGTTCGAGGAGGCGAGAGGCTGAGGGAGTTGGCTTCACCTCACCTCTCGTCGCAGGAGAGGGAAGCAGGAGGAGGAGCGAGGCTGGAGCAGGAGGAGAGCATCCAGACCTGCACCAAGGCCATCGCCTCGCTCTGCATCGACTCGGAGGAGCTCGCCGAGAGAGGAGGAGGAGTCAGAGTGGATAAATTGAAAGACGGAGGCAGAGCTTCTTCCTCCTCTTCCTCTCCTTCTGCGTTGTCCTCCGACTCCCATCAACAGCAGCGCTCGCCATCCATCTCCATGTCGCCGCCATCTCCTCATCCTTCACCATCTCCTCCACAAGGTCCCGGGATTCAGCACTTTAGCGGCCTGGAGCTCAGGCCCCCTTACCCATCCATCCCCGCCTCCCCTCACGCCTCCTCCTCCTCCTCCTCCTCCTCCCCTGCTCCTTCTTCCTCCTCCTCCTCCTCGCCTCACCCTCCCAGCCCCGGATCCGACGGCCTCCAGCCTTCGACAGCGTCCAAACCTCTCAAGCCGGAGAGAGACAGGGAGGGCGAAAGCACAAAGAGAAACAAAGAGGCGTCGTAGGGCTGCAGGAGGAGAAGACGACGAGGAGGAGGAGGAGGAGAGGCCGTGGACTTCTTTATTTGTTTTTGGATAATACGAAGGGATGAAGTGCAACAGAGAGAGAAACACGACTTTTGCACACTTTACACACATATTCGTCAGTTTATACACACTCTCTCTCTCTAACACACACACACACACACACACACACACGAATACAAAGAAACAGCTCTTGTCAAAAAGTTTTTAAAACAGACTAAAACACGAACGGACTTTTAACATGTATGTACGGCACGCCTGATGGAAGCGGAGGGCCTGCTCTCAGAGAGAACGTTCTTATTTAAAGACTTTAAAAGGCGGTGACACGTGTACGTCAACTCCAACCACCGACACCACCGACACATGAGCCCGACCAAAACCTGCTATTCACAAGAAAACAGAAGGACTCTGGTTTTAAACGGTACGTCAGAAACAAACAAACAAAAAGAATCAGACAGCTATGTGTGTGCCTTTTCTTTAGTCTTTTTAGGTTTTTGTTGTTTTTGCTTATATTCACATATGAGCAAACAAAAGCAGGAAGGTAAAATGTAAATACAATATCTCGTTTTTTGCGTATCAGCTTTGTAATAAATGCAACCCCCTCCTCCTCCTCCTCCTCCTCCTCCCTACTCCCTCTCCTTCTTTTTTTTTTGGACACCTTAAATGTCTCCGACAAGCGATGTGAAGTTATGGATATTACTATTACGTACGGTTGCACTAAAACATATTTTTATATGAGTGAAATTTGAAAAAAAAAAAAATCTGCTTTTTTTTTGTGTACAGCAGCGATTCTATAATACTATTTATTATTGTTACCATGTTTCATAAATTGTACATTTTTTCTTAAATGTCGTGGATGCCTTTTTCTATGTAAAGCATGGGTTTTTTGCTATCGCTTACATTAGGGCGAGGATATGTACACTGTAATATGGCTTTATATGTTAGACCTATTTATATACGTCTAAGTGAGCCCCCTCTGCTTGGAGGTATATACACATAGAAGTAAGATTTACCAGAATATTTACCCAGCATATGAATACATACAGTATATAGAATCTATCTATCTATCTATCTATCTATCTATCTATCTATCTATCTATCTATCTATCTATCTATCTATCTATCTATCTATCTATCTGCACTTAACATTTAGAATGACATTCACATTAAGGTTATGGTAGTTTGCTTGTACATTTTCTCCGCTGCTCTTTTTGCCTGTCCCTGGTTGTTTTTTTTTGTTTTTTTTTACTTTCGTGGTATTATTATTATTTCTTGTTTTTTTTTTTTTTTTTTTTTTTTTTGTTTCGTGGTATTATTTTTTTTTCTTTTTTTTTTTTTTTTTTTTGATTGATTTACGAGGCACAGATTTGCTCTCAGCATTAAGTGAATGAACATGCCTTCTTGCACCGTGGCATTCTGCTCTATTGTTGTTGTTGTTTTGTTTTTGTTTTTTTAAACCCACCTCCTGCGCACACGCCCCGCCACACTCCTCCTCCTCCTCCTCCTCCTCCTCGTCCTCCGTCGTCGCCACGAATTTCAGACGACGATTATCAGCCGCGGTTCTTACTCGAGCGGTTGCGGTTTTTATCCGTGGGATATCTGAGCAGCGGGGAGGGGGAAACATTCCAATCCATGTAAATAATATTCAGTCGACTCCCTTCAACACACACATCTCTTCTTTGGCATTGATGCACATCGTGGCCATGGCAATCAACCCACCGAAACTCTTATTTAATGACTCTTTATTACAAACAAACACACACCAAACTCTCTGACAAAATGCACCTTATATTTCGTAGGATCTCGGCTATGGAAGTCCCAGCACTCTGGTCAGTTTTGTTTTTGTTTTTTTTTGCAGCAAACTTTGATAGAAGTGTTTTTAGGAGGTGAAACTGCTCCCGTGCTCCGAAAATCCCAAAATTGTCTTGAAAAAAATAAAAAATAATAATACATTTAACAGTTGTGACATTGAGGCTTTCTGCACTGCTTTTTTTTATTTACCCTCCTGCGATCCCTCCTTCCCTCCTGGATATTCTTGTGTAGCTAAGCAATATTTAGCCAAAACTCTGCTCACCGGCAGGGAAGTGTATTTGTTGCAAGGCAACAATGAGCGTACTTAAAAACCCTAAAATCAGGAGGAGGAGGGAGAGGTTCGGGAGGTCGCGGTGATTTCAGTGACACAACTCGTTTTTCTCTTTTGACAGTTTTGGGTGGAGTCGGGCAGGCTGCAATGTGAGTGTGTATCTCTGTATTCTGTATCGGTGTGTATTCGACCAGTATATCCTCTTCTTACGACTCTTTTTCTATTTCGATCCTCCCTCTGTTATGTACACTTATCATGACGACAATGATGTCTTTAAAAAAAAAATCTCTTTCTCTCTTTCAAAGATATCAAAGCACAAGTCATTGTTTAGAAATGACAACAATACAAAAACAAAAAAAAGGACAAAAAAAAGGTAAACGTGCATATAAAAGGGTAACTTTTGTGATGGTGTTCTGTGGAATTAATACAAATATCATGTATGAACCCAGTTGCAACAAGGAATCGCAGTAGAAGTGGAAAAATGGATTGTTGTTTTCAAATAAATATGAATAAAATAATATGTTTGGGCTCCTGTTATTGTGTGATGACGACAGTATATTGTGTTAGATCACTGGTTCGAACCCCCAGCTGGGGCCTTTCTTCCTCCCACAGTCCAAACACATGCCGGAGGATTGGTGACTCTGCCTGTTGGGAATGGCACCAACATCCCGGAAGGATAAGTGTTTACAGAAAACTGATCGAAATGGTATGGAAGCGCATTTCCACTGGTAAAAAAAATCTCACATGCTAAGTCATAATTATGAGATAAAATTGTCAAATTTTTTTGAAAAAAATCTGAACTTTTTGAGAAAAAAAATCAGGATTTTGAGGGGAAAAAAATCTGAATTTTAAGGAAAAAGGCAGATTTTTAAGAAAAAATTGTCCATTTTTTTTTTTAATCTCAATTTTTGAGGAATAAGTCAGATTTTTAAGAAAAAAATGTCTGATTTTTTTAAAAAGATCTGTATTTTGAGAAAAAAATCTGAATTTTGAGAAAACAAATCTGAATTTTGAGGAATAAGTCAGATTTTTAAGAAATAATTGTCCATTTTTTTTTGAAAAAAATCTGATTTTTTAAAAAAAAAATCAAGATTTTGAGGGGAAAAAAAATATCTGAATTTTAAGGAAAAAGTCAAATTTTTAAGATTTTTTTTCCAAATTTTTAAGAAAAAAAATCAGAATTTTGAGGAAAAAAATCAGAATTTTGAGAAATAAGTCAGATTTTTAAGAAAAAAATGTCAGATCTTTTTTTTTTATCTGGATTTTGAGAAAAAAAAACAGAATTTTAAGAAAACAAATCTGAATTTTGAGGAATAAGTCAGATTTTTAAGAAAAAAATGTCAGATTTTTTTGAAAAAAATTGAACTTTTTGAAAAAAAAATCAGGATTTTGAGGGGGGAAAAAATCTGAATTTTAAGGAAAAAGTCAAATTTTTAAGAAAAAAAATCTGAATTTTGAGGAAAAAAATCTGATTTTTGAGAAAATAAGTCAGATTTAAAAAAAAAAAATGTCAGATTTTTTTAAAAAGATCAGGATTTTGAGAAAAAAAGATCTGTATTTTAAGAAAAAAATTCTGAATTTTGAGAAAACAAATCTGAATTTTGAGGAATAAGTCAGATTTTTAAGAAAAAATTGTCAATTTTTTTTGAAAAAAATCTGATTTTTTTGAAAAAAAAAAAAATCAAGATTTTGAGGAGAAATAAATATCTGAATTTTAAGGAAAAAGTCAAATTTTTAAGATTTTTTTTTTCCAAATTTTTAAGAAAAAAATCTGAATTTTGAGGCAATAAGTCAGATTTTTAAGAAAAAAAAAATCTGAATTTTGAGGCAATAAGTCAGATTTTTAAGAAAAAAATGTCCGATTTTTTGGGGGAAAAAAATCAAGATTTTGAGGGGAAAAAAATATCTGAATTTTAAGTCAAATTTCCAAAAACAAAAAAAAGGACAAAAAAAGGTAAACGTGCATATAAAAGGGTAACTTTTGTGATGGTGTTCTGTGGAATTAATACAAATATCATGTACGAACCCAGTTGCAACAAGGAATCGCAGTAGAAGTGGAAAAATGGATTGTTGTTTTCAAATAAATATGAATAAAATAATATGTTTGGGCTCCTGTTATTGTGTGATGACGACAGTATATTGTGTTAGGTCACTGGTTCGAACCCCCAGCTGGGGCCTTTCTTCCTCCCACAGTCCAAACACATGCCGGAGGATTGGTGACTCTGCCTGTTGGGAATGGCACCAACATCCCGGAAGGATAAGTGTTTACAGAAAACTGATCGAAATGGTATGGAAGCGCATTTCCACTGGTAAAAAAAATCTCACATGCTAAGTCATAATTATGAGATAAAATTGTCAAATTTTTTTGAAAAAAATCTGAACTTTTTGAGAAAAAAAATCAGGATTTTGAGGGGAAAAAAATCTGAATTTTAAGGAAAAAGGCAGATTTTTAAGAAAAAATTGTCCATTTTTTTTTTTAATCTCAATTTTTGAGGAATAAGTCAGATTTTTAAGAAAAAAATGTCTGATTTTTTTAAAAAGATCTGTATTTTGAGAAAAAAATCTGAATTTTGAGAAAACAAATCTGAATTTTGAGGAATAAGTCAGATTTTTAAGAAATAATTGTCCATTTTTTTTTGAAAAAAATCTGATTTTTTAAAAAAAAAATCAAGATTTTGAGGGGAAAAAAAATATCTGAATTTTAAGGAAAAAGTCAAATTTTTAAGATTTTTTTTCCAAATTTTTAAGAAAAAAAATCAGAATTTTGAGGAAAAAAATCAGAATTTTGAGAAATAAGTCAGATTTTTAAGAAAAAAATGTCAGATCTTTTTTTTTTATCTGGATTTTGAGAAAAAAAAACAGAATTTTAAGAAAACAAATCTGAATTTTGAGGAATAAGTCAGATTTTTAAGAAAAAAATGTCAGATTTTTTTGAAAAAAATTGAACTTTTTGAAAAAAAAATCAGGATTTTGAGGGGGGAAAAAATCTGAATTTTAAGGAAAAAGTCAAATTTTTAAGAAAAAAAATCTGAATTTTGAGGAAAAAAATCTGATTTTTGAGAAAATAAGTCAGATTTAAAAAAAAAAAATGTCAGATTTTTTTAAAAAGATCAGGATTTTGAGAAAAAAAGATCTGTATTTTAAGAAAAAAATTCTGAATTTTGAGAAAACAAATCTGAATTTTGAGGAATAAGTCAGATTTTTAAGAAAAAATTGTCAATTTTTTTTGAAAAAAATCTGATTTTTTTGAAAAAAAAAAAAATCAAGATTTTGAGGAGAAAAAAATATCTGAATTTTAAGGAAAAAGTCAAATTTTTAAGATTTTTTTTTTCAAAATTTTAAGAAAAAAAATCTGAATTTTGAGGCAATAAGTCAGATTTTTAAGAAAAAAATGTTTTTTATTTTTAAAGTAATAACTTATTACATACTTGTTATTATTCTAATAATAATAGTAGTAACATAATTGTGAGATAAAAAAGTAATAATTAAATAATAATCATAATTATGACAGATTATTATTTGTCTATTATACTGACTTTTTCCTCAAAATTCAGAGAAAAAAATCTGAATTTTGAGATTTTTTTTTTTTACTGGCAGAAATGGGCTTCCATAAAATGGTCACCAAATTCTTTCAACTGGGGAAAAAATACTTCATAATCCAGTGCTTCAGTAAACTGCTTTGAAAGGAACAGTGTGTATGATTTAAGATATCTCATGAGGCTTTCCATACAGAGCAGGACAATTCCCACCATGAGCAAGCACTGGTGTTGGCGACAGTGGCGAGGACAAACTTTAGTGGTATCTAGCGGTGCAGTTGCTGATTGCAATCCCCTCTCCTCTGTAGCATGAAGGAGACACTGTGTCCACAAAACTCACAAAAAACACAAAAGGTTTAGTTTGTCCATTCTGGGCTACTGTAGAAACATGGTGGACCCACAGTGTCTGCAGACATGAAAGACTCGTTCTAAGGTGATAAAAACATAAAGATTCTTATTTTTATAAAAACATGGTTATGATTATTATATTATTTGTAGGTGAAAAGACGGTTGTTAATTCTGCAGACCAACAACAACACTGAGTCAGTGTGAAGAGTCGGGACTGCGGAAATGTTCCACAACTGGAGGGAAAAAGTGCAAAATACTACGTTTGTATTTTCACTCATCAAATTCAAAACGCTGCTTGTGATGCCTGATCAAATTCGTTTTGTGCTCCCGCTTGTCAATCAAACATGTCCAACGTCCAAATCTCCTCAGAGGCGAAAAGATGATTTTAGATATATTCCTCTTTTGTTCTTCTTCCTATAAATAGAAAACAAAAACTTTTGTGGACCTGCAAGATACAACGTATCCGTATCAGACAATATGGGAGGGATACGTCGATGAAGTATGTCTTTGCATGTAAATACATGTCGACAAAACTTGTGACAAAAGTCCGTCCGGGGTTCAACACGAAGGCTCATTCTGAGGTAACAAAACCAGAAAGATTTTTAGTTTCAGGTGATTATACACTAATGAAAACATAGTTATGAATATTATATTCCGCCCCATAAATCTGACACAGCGAACCTTTAACACCAGTCGTAGTAGCTGCAGTAATAGTGGTGTCAGTGGAAGCAGCAGCAATAATTCAAACCCCCATCCGTTATGAACAATCTATTTGAAAATCCTCTTTGAACAAGGTCAGCCGATAAGTCTTCACCACATATGACTCTAAGTGAATTAATTTCTTTATTCCATCTTCACACTTTCTCCGTCTCACTCTCATTTCTAATTTTAATGTAGTCCCTGTCATTAACCATGTCCCACATATGTCTACCTGTCTACTTTTTTTGGTAGTGTTCTCTGTTTTTCTTGTTGTTGACACAACTGGGTTGATGTCAACTTACATTTATTCTGTCAGTGTGTCCACGTGTCGGTGAGTCCCGTGGCCTTTGATAGAAGATGATCAAGCGAGTTATTTTGGGTCCTGATTAGCGTTCGGAGGAATCACTTTCATCACCGCATTGCGAGGTGTGAGTGTAGTTTTCATGGTTCAGCGCTTATGGAAATCTCCCCTGAGACTTGCGTGTGTTGCAAGTGTGTCAATGCCTTTGTGTCTTTATTTGTAGGTGTGTCTGCATGTTGCTTGCATACATGTGCATGACATTGTTTAAGTGTTAGGACAGATTGTAACGGAACATTTTGCAAAACCAGTTCCTATTTATTTATATTTATTTATAGTTACTACTCAGTACTGCAAAAAAAAAGAGGAATTTCTGTCTATATCTATCACAAAATAGATCATCTATGTCGTCTATATTGACAAAAAGTCTTCAGGCTTTTCAAAAGTTCTTCAAAAAAATTACTCATGCACCCATTCTGAGATTATTTTGTCATTATTAACACATCTGCAAGAGATCCTTTCTCAAGAAACAGATACTGAAACTGAAATTACTATTTCTTATTTTCAGTCATACAAACATATGTATATATATATTTATTCCCATGTATTTGCCTGATTGGCATTTAAAGGAATCAGTTGATCACAATGACAATGACAGCAGCTGGCAGGGGAACAGAGTCCAGTGCTGCTTCGGCTCACATACTTTAGTTAGTACACAGTACTACAACAGTACACTCTGTACATTATGTACTTCCTGACGCTGTTGTGAACTTACCAGAAATGACAATCGCAACAATTTACCGCTTCTTCTTCTTCTTCTTCTTCTTCTTCTTCTTTAGCACCAACATTTGTCCCAGCTCGTCCCAGCTTCTGAAACCGATCGTGGCGCTGGGTTTGAATATTGTTGGAAGCATTTGGTATAAAAGTACACAGCATAGGTTTATAACTGAATGAAATTTAATGACATTCTTACATGTCATGTCTTTAAAAAGCAACATAGATGTAGAACCACAGACGTTCCCGATGGTTAATGCAAAAATATGCAGCACAATCATGATACCAAGCATTTTGCAGTTTAATTTTAGCCGGACTTTAACCCAAACCTCTACAAAGACAAATGCACAATTGCAAAGACAACATGGAGTCCACTTGAAATGAGTAGTTTCTTTATTTTTCAGCACTTTTTTGGCAGCTGACTCACTCAAAAAATAAAAATAAACTTGGAAAAGCAGCAGTTCTCCGCTGCGGGGATCACCAGTTCTTAAAAATAAAAATATGTTCCCTTCTGGTTCCGCATTCACATTCCTCATTCCACAGATCGATTATTATGATTTACTGTGAAGCATTTCCCCTATGACAATAATTATGCACATCACCGAGCGTATCATTTCACAACTGGGAGTTATTTTGCAAACTCACGGTATCGCCGCCACACTTTTGTAGCCGCAGCCCGACCGACGTGGTACAGATCTCTGAGCGCACCCTGGGAAAGCTCTCATTTCTGGTTGTGTGTCACCCAAATCGGCTTGTTTACATGCCTTAATGGTTAGTAGCAAACAGCCTGTGGTGGGACACCCCGTGTGTGTAAAAGGGAATACCGCGTTTAGCGGCAGAGCTGCTCCCAGCTGTAATTAACTCTAAAGATAAAGCAGGGTTTTCTCCTTCTGCCAGGTTTCATTTTGAAAGTTTCATCTTACAGATCATCCAACAAGAAGCACACACAGTATTTATGTTCATATAAACGATTTACATATTTATTTTAATGATTTTTGGCAGTGAAAGTAAAAAGTAATTAGCCTACTTAAATTTGAGTTGTTCTTATAATCACATGATATTTTACGGAGAAAATGTTTTCTGGTTTTCCCTCTGATGTCCTCCGGCTGCTCCGCCTCAACTCTCTGTGATTTACAGAGTTTCCTGATGGACAGTGAAGTAAACTGTAGCTGCTGTTAGCTCATGTTAGCTCAGTTTGTTAGCCGGGCGGCCCGGGCGGTGAGCTCAGAGCACCCGGTGGGGGTGTTAGTGTTTGTGTCACAGGCGTTTTGGACCACAGAGAAGAGGAGGAGGTTTACTACGAGGGAAAGCTGATATGTCGTGCCAGAACAGGAGCTGGGCACGCAGGTAATGTAGCCTCTATGACAGAGGCGCAGCGACCGAAGAGAAGAGCCTCAGGCATCATATTTTACATCTTCATTGGTGGGTCATGGTGAGTCTTTCACTACATATTTCGATCAGACCTCAGGTTGAACTTCACCATCATGATGTAGTCTCTCTGGCATGAAGAGTTTTCAGTGCTTCATAGTAGTAAGACCTTTTATGTGGATTTTACTCATCCTGGGAGGAAATGGAAGTCTGATTTTTCTTCACTGAGAAAGAGGCACTGAAGGAAAAGTGAGTCATGTAAAGCAGAGCCAGCACTGAATGAAGAAAGATGGTGCAGCCGCCTGCTGTTGTGATTTCACGTGTGCTTGTTGGACTGAATTTAGAGCCGGTGAGTGAGTAATGTTTGTTGAATTAAAGAGATATTCTGCTGTTTGTTAACTTTATGTGCTTGGGCTGAGTGTGAACACGCTGTGTAAAGAATTCACTGGACGCTTATTTAAATATGAGATTTATGCCTTAAATTCATAGTCCCATCCATTTATTTGTTCATTTGGTTGCAGACTGGAATAAGGAGAATCTGGAGAACATCTCAGGCCTGGGTTCTCCTCCCAGCCTGGTCAACGTGGGTCGTCCTTGATGTCTGCAAGAGGTCTCTTGTCAGGTTTATCTGGTGAGGGCAGCATATCTATGATGTTTGAGGCTATAATCTAAAAGACAGTCGGAGTTGAGGCGGCCTCAGTGAAGCCTGGGTGCTCAAAGAAATCAAATCAAAGCGTCCACGCTCTTAATCCTGCATAACTTTAAGCCTTAATATAATGTGAACAGGTGAGTTGTATATAAATTCACCCTCAGTACAGTTGTCATGAACGGGGAAATTAGCTACAGAGACCAAAACAGTTTTTTGTACCAGGCTGTAAACATGTTTATTTCTGCTGTGAAACATGGGGACTTATGGAGACTGACTCACTTCTGGAGCCAGCCTCAAGTGGACGTTAGAGGAACTGCAGCCGGTCAAACAAACACAGGACTTGTCTCCTGTCCTGTGTGGAAATAAAGCTAACCTTTGTAACAGAAAGAACATGAACACTAACAGAACAACAACAGATTTCCTGCATCTTTGCATCAAGTTGATTTTTCACCTTAGCAGATTCTTTGCATGCAGCCATTTAATCAGACGTAGTCTGCACTTTGTACACTTTGTATTTCATAATTAATTTCCATGGAGAACAACATGAATGATATCTTTGCGATGACTAACTGAGGACACTGCTTCTTTATGTTCGGACGTGATGTAACGCGCCGTCTCAGACTGATTCTCGCGGTTCATCTTTTGAACTGCAGAACCTGCAGAAGACCAACTTGACATTAGCACGCATGAATATTATCAATGGGTTTTCACCAGTCCCCTAAATATTAATACGGTGCTCAATCACTGGTCTCTCTGAGCTACCCAAGATATTAAAACCACATTTTCACCAAACCACAAAGGACTGGCTGAATGAGGATAAATAGAAATATGAGTCAATTAAATCAACAGGTGTTTTCAATGGAAACAGACTCTCGGAGGCTATTGTTTGTCCTGCTTAGCAACCGTAACCAAGGATTGCGGAGGAGAGGCGAGACTTGACAAAGGGTCAATTTGGCCTAAAAGTGGTTCAGTCTGTCCCCCGCCTGAGCGATCTCACGTCTCCACCAACGCTTTCTGCACAGATCCATTCCCTCCTGCACAAGAGAAGAGAATATTTTGTCCGTGCAGGACGGAAAAATTTCACATGAGATGCAGGAGCGAGCTGTAGCAGCTGATCGCGGCCTCGCTCGCTGGGAAACACACGTACTCAAGTGTGTGTGTGCACGCGTGTTGTGTGCAGTTTGCGTGTTCGGTGTGAGATAAAATGAGGGGTGTGTGTCTGTACGGAAACACACACACACACACAGCCATGGGTGGTCTGTGTGCGTTTGTGCATGAGTGCATGTGTGTTTGATGATCTATGTGTGACTGTGTGTGTGTGTGTGTGTGTTTATGTGTCATGGAGGCATCTGTTCATTGGAATAAACAACTTTCCATTTTTAGCTGCCAGGAAAAAAAAAAAAGGTGGAATTAGCAAAAAAAAAAAAAAAAAAAAACCCTTCCCCTCGTCATGCATGTGTCCAAATGGAAAGTGAAGACAGCTCAATTTAAATTCTTTTTTTCTAACGGAGACGCCTGCAAGAACAATTCTGAGATTAATTATTTTTAGTCATTAAAGAGGAGGTGAAACGAACCGAGAGAAGAGAGAGTTAAAAAGACAAAGGAAGACGAGAAAGAGGATGAGACACAAAAACAGACCTGTAATATTTTAAAGGACAAAAGGAAGGAGAGGAGATGAAATAACAGGCGAGTGGAGGACCAATCCAGAAAACCTTCCTCCTATAATTTCCAAAAGGAGAGGAGAAGGTAAGGGACAGAGGGACGGACAATAGACGAGACAGAAAGCTAAAGAAAACACAATGGAAAGGAGACAAAAGAAAGTGGAGGAGAAGAGAGTTTCGATTGAATTACCAGAGCGAAAAGAGACGGGAGCAAATTCAGAGGACAAACCCCGCGAATCGTTCTCCAAGACGAGAAGAAGAAGAGGAGAGGAAACAAGATAAAGAGCAAGAAAGATGGGAAGCTAGAAAAACAGCAGGACAAAGGAGGAAGAGGGAAGAGGACAAACTCAGGACACCTTCCTCGAAAATCTTCTCGAATCCAATTGAAACACTAATACAGGAAGAGGAAACAAAGGATACCAGGCGAGGAGGAAGTGAAATAGGAAGCGACAGAAGACCTCTGTGTTTCTTTATAAACGGATGAAACAAAGGTGGACGTGGTGAGATGGGTAGAGGAGAGGACGAACCAAGAGAAAAATGTCCTCCTCTATCATTTCCAAAACAAGCAGGAGAGGATAAAAGGACAGACGATGAAATGAGGTTAGAGGAGACGAGCGAGGAACCTTTTGATATTTGAAGAGGAGACACTTTACAAGCACGGAGGTGAAAGGAGAGGAAACCTGGAAAGCCTTTCTCCTCTGTTATTTCCAAAATGCTGGAGGAGGAAGAGAGAGGACGGGTGGACAGATAGAAACTCTCTTCACTGCAAAATAAATCTCATTTAAGCTGTCAGGACCAAAACAAAAGAAGACGAGGAGAGACGAGATGATGAAGAAGAAGAGAAAAGACAGCAGACATTTCTTCTTAGGGAGAGGAGAGACAGTGGAAACCAGGTAAGGAGGACAAGCAAAGGAGACGTCCTCCAATTATGAATAATTATAAGAAGAAGTGAAGAAAGTAAAGAATAAAAATAAGAGAGAAGAGGAGCTGATGTAGTGACACACTGACCCCTGTTGGCAGCTGGATGTACTGCAGCCGGAGATGTGGTCATTTGGAAGAAATGAGAAATGTTGTTTTCCTTGAGTTTCCT
The DNA here is from genome assembly GCF_000972845.2 of Larimichthys crocea. Lineage (NCBI taxonomy): Eukaryota > Metazoa > Chordata > Actinopteri > Sciaenidae > Larimichthys > Larimichthys crocea. Next base: position 21,919,589 of record NC_040021.1, read on the forward strand.
GGAAAGGCATAAAGAGCGTTAGAGCCCATAAAACAGCCTGAGTCATGGGGACAGTCGGATCAAAAACATTATTTCATCAAAAGGACAAAAAAAACCACACCTCAAACATGAAAGTAACACCGAGAACATGATTGCTCGCTTTGCAACCAAGCCAAGGACTTCCAAGTAGCAGCTGGCATCAGACGAACTCCAAAACTGCTGATTGTGTCTTTTTTTTTTTTTTTTTTTTTTTGCGTCTTCCAGCTCTGGGTTGAATTACAAGAACAACAGGTGTAATTTGTGAATCACCCGTGTGTCTGTAATGTGTGTAGCAGGCCGATTTGCGTGTGTGTGTGTGTGAGTGAATCAGGTCCATGTCTAACAAGAACCAGATGTGGACATAGATAAGTTGTTTACTGTCGTATGTTTGCTGCTTGTTTCCCGGAACATCCCATCCTGTTTTTTGTCAGTGTAGAGCAGCATTGCGACCCCCAACGTCTGTGGAGATAATATATGTTATTTATGTCTTGATTAAAAACATCTTTGCATCTTAAATTAGAAAAAAAAAAAAGCTCTTTGCATGAGCTCTTAAACATAAGTCGTGGTTTAATGTGGTGACCAGAGGAAGCTCTGCAACACGCAAATCTTCTGCAAGCTACAAACATTTGTATCGCTGACGTGTTGAAGGAGCAGAGCGAGGGCCTTTTTGTGGCATCTAGCAGTGAAGCTTGTTGGGGACACTGCAGTTCCTCTAACGTCCACTTGAGGCTGGCTCCAGAAGTGAGTCAGTCTCCATAAGTCCCCATGTCCAAATGTCCAACTTCACAGCAGAAATAAACATGTTTACAGCCTGGTACAAAAAACAGTTTTGGTCTCTGTAGCTAATTTCCCCGTTTATGACAACTGTACTGAGGGTGAATTTATATACAACTCACCTGTTCACATTATATTAAGGCTTTAATTGACAGGTGGCCTTCTCCACCTGTGCTCCATGCCCATCTTGCTGGCCGAAGGCGACCACAGTGAAAGTTTTTCTTTATAAAAGAAAATATATAAAAGACACTTATTATACATATTAAACTTCAAATACAGTAGTGAAAACAGTTATTTCTGCCATATTTTGTCAACAGATCACTCTAAATCTGACAGACTGGACCTTTAAAGGACCATACCACGTTTCTGCTCACCATTTTGAAAAGATGTATCTGAGTTGTAGGCAGAAGGAGACGAGTTGACTTCACTGTGATGGTATCTCACATATAAATCTGTCTATAAAACATATGAATGTGAAGGATTTCACTTTCTGTCTGCAGATCTGTCCAGGAGATCCCGTAGAACTAGTTGTAGACTGGGAATATAGTCATTGTGTGCCATTAAAATTACATTTTTATAATCTACAAAACTTTTAAGTTAAGCTTTTAACAGAGGGTACACGTCTTTTGTTTCGTGGCCCTGACTTCAAACAGAGACTGTCAAACTATACCAGGTAAAATCCACAAAAATCTGCCCTGTGGAATAAATCTCACTTTTATAAATTTCCGTTAAACCCTCGTGCCGACAAGGAAAAGTCTGAGCTTAGACCTGAGCTGGCTTGGCACTACGTCCCCTGGCTGAACGTCTACTGTTACGGTCCGATGTGTTTAAGCGTCAGGTAACTCCTGCTGGGTTTATCAGCTTTAACGTGACTCCACACAACAAGGTCACAGCCACACTGTGGAGGTCTCACAGAAGCTGTGCGTCCATTTGATTTCTTCCCCCAGGACAAGCAATAAATAAATTGCCCTGAAACCAATTTCAGACTTCGTCACCTTCATCTGTCGGAGGAGGTGACTGCTGAACATGATGAAGTCTGTGTAAATGTGTCTGACTCTGACTCCACAGTAAAGAGAGCACGACACATGAATCAGCTGCCAGATTCATCTACATGTCACACTCTGAGTTTTTAGGTAGTGCAGTAATCTGACTTATAAACTGAATCATATTCAAAGATTATAAATGAACAGATTCACCAGCAGACTCTGCTTTCTTTGACTCCACTGCAGATTTCTCCATCTTCAACTTGTCTCAAGAGTTTTTCAGGAATTCCTCATATTTTCACTGGTGGAGACCAAAAACAGAGCTAAAGGAGAGAAACTATTGGACTTAAATTTAAAACTATTTCAAAAGTTTACCATACTTACCAACTTAAAGGTCCAAATTCAGGAGACTCTGTTTACAGAATATGGCAGAAATGGAATATATATGTTTTCATTTGTGTATTATCACCTGAAAATAAGAGTTGTTATGTTTTTGCCCAGGATGGACAAAGAATTCATGGCCACCATAGTTTCTTCTTAACACTAGGAAAGGAAAACAAGGGGCCACTACACAGCTAAACTGTACACACTGCTCCTTTAAAAGGTGATAATATGTCAATGTGGTGTCTTCAACTTGTTTCTGGTGCCCCCAGGTGGCCACAAAATCAGACATTAGTCTGCAATGTTTGCAGTGTTTGCCATCTTTCCCAAAAAGCTTCCCTATTAGCTACCTAGCATTAGTAGAACTTTGTATGTTCTGCTCGTGTAGGTCAGGTGTAGGTCAGGTGTGTTTTTCTCCTCTTACTGCAGAATAGTGATGACTTTAATCTCAGTCAGTAATGTTGCAGGCGAGGGGGAAAGCAGAGAGGAAGATCTGCTGATGGTGCAGATGTATCAGGACACGGGTACAGCCTTGTTTGGAGGATCCTCCCTGTGGGTCTCCCCTGCAGTCTCCTCCTCGCCACCTGCACCTGCAGCCCTGCGCGTTCGCCATATGTCTTCACGGTGTTTCCTATATATAGATTCTGGCTGACCGCGCAGAAAGGCTTGTTCCTTTGCTTTATGGGATTGTGTGTTGCAGCTGAAAAAGGAATCTGCTGAAATGCTGTTCAGAGATGCTGACTAATTGGACTAGCTTGTAATTGCAATGCTGTTTTGGAGCCAAATTTCACGTGTTTGATGTCGGAACGCCTTCCCCTTAAAGGTCGGCTGGTGTGACTCGATACTGGTTTGCAGTTTTTGCATCATTTTCTCTTACAGACATAGCAGGAAATAGTTTTTTAGCAGTATTCCAACTGCAAGTCTAACTTTCTACACAGCCCGAGTGTGTTGTGGTGTCTTGGTCTGTGTAAAACAATAATAAATCAACCAAAATGTGTTATACATTACCTTGAGTATTTGTTTCCAGGCTTCATCTCAAGTTCTTTTTTTATGACGATGTCCACCACAGAGTTCGGCTCTGTAGAGTCTCTCAGGATCCTCTCCATCTGGGTGTCCTCCAGGTGGCCATGTTGGCTGCATCCCATCATCCAGACTGTTCATCACAGCCGAGGTGGACGGTGCCAGTCCAACGCGAAGGCCAAAAAAACACTCTCTCCTCTCTCTTGAAAAACAGCGAAAGGGTTCTGCTCTATTTAAAGCCGTAAATAACATATGGTTATTTATCTGATCATCGTTTAACAGATTATATTAGTTTGTTTCCAGAGTTTTCAATGTCAGTTAAAAGGCAACATGATTATTTTTGTCTTCTTTGCTTATGGCAAGGTCGCCACGAGAGTGAGCTCGAAGCTCCACTAATCAGGTTTTTTTTAATGTCTTTGTAATGTCATTGGAGGCACAGAGAACTGTCCCCAACTCTGCAGCTTAACAGAGCTCTTTCAGCCTCTTTTAGCTCAGTGTTTTGTTTTTATGGCACACTGTATGGTTCAGTCTCGACAGACAAAGTAGTTCATACAAAGTGTTGCACATGTTCAAGCAAAATTGTAATACGACTGTCTGAACACGTGTTCTGATTACGTAACTTTTGAGTCGACAACTTTGCAACCAACAGCCAAACATCAACCAGGTCCCCAGCAGCAGCTAATATCACTGACTAGTCCAGCAGCAGTCAGCCCAGCTCGGCGTCTGTCTTTCAGCCTTTTATTTCACCAAGCTCTCACCAACCACTAAAAGTCAGTCCCACATTTACTCCTACATCCTCCTTTTCTCTTCTTAGCTTCCACCGTCAACGTCCTCTTTGGTCTTTTCTCCTCTGTCATTACGTCCATAGAGGCCACTAAGCCCGGCTCCTGTTCTGGCACGACGCCAGCTCTTCTATATGACATTTTTAGCTTGCTGTTTCTGTTCTCTAGTGGCCACAAATGGTTAATGCAGCTTTAATTATGTCCATAGAGGCTGCCTGGTCCGGGGGTTACATTGCCCACTTACCCAGCTCCTGTTCTGGCACGACACCGGCTCTTTTAGCTGCTGTTTCTGCCCCCTAGTGGCCAAAAAATAAAAGATTAATGCAGCTTTACATTTCACGATTGAGCAACGAAAAACAAGATGATCAGGGCTCAGAGGCCACAGTGTGCAGAAAAAGTGAGTATTGGAGGCAGAAATAGAATATATTAATCACAAAGCAGTTAACTCGGTGAGTACAATTTTATAATAAGCAACAGAAATGTTCAAACCTACAAAAATAAAGTGTAACGCTCCTTTAACGCTCTGTGTATAAACTGTAACTAAAGTTGGTTTGTTTTCACCTTCAGCGGTGGGTGTACTTGACGTCTTTGTGATTTATCGTCCTGACAATAAACACAATCCTCTCAACCTCCTCGGTGCCAGACGGAGCGCGTGCAGACTGGGTATTTACAGTCACATTACCCACAATGCCTTGCAGGTGTGTGTCAACAGCGGTTGAGTTGTGGCTGGAGCAACAACTGCTGTGATTCAGGGCAACTTATGTGTGTGTGTGTGTGTGGAGGTAGAGAGAGAGAGAGAGAGACTATAGAAGTAACCTGTTTATGATCCAACACGCCCTTGCCCTTTTCTGACAGACACTGGCTGAATTGATGGTCTTCTTGTGGGTGTGTGTGTGCTCTGCAGACGATTTATTGTGCTCACCGATATTAAGAAATGAAGGAGAACCATCAATAAGCTCAGACCAGCACACTCAGAAATACACACAAGTGTGTACATACAGTACATAACGCCTACAAACACACAATACACAACCAAACACACACACGTCCAGGAACATACTGTACCTGCACATGTTTTTACCTTGAAACTGGCCTGGTGTTCGCTGAGAGCCAGAGCTCATGGAGAGACTGTGACAGGAGCGATAACTCTGCCAAGACCTGACTTACTCTGTGTGTGTGTGTGTGTGTGTGTGTGTTGTCAAGTTCAAGCAACACTAAGTAGAAATCAGTATTTTTGCAATATAGCGCCCCCCGGTTTCAGAGAGAGAGTCGACAACTTCGCAAACAGCCAAACATCAACAAGGTCGACAAGCACCAATGATTTGTTGCTCAGTCACTCTCTACTTTTGTCTTTTTTAGCTCCCTTTCGATGTTTTCTCCTCTGTCATTATGTTCATAAAGGCTGCTGAGCCTGGTTACATTGCCTGCTTGCCCAGCTCCTATTCTGGCACGACACCGGCCATCAGTATTCCCCCCCTCCTACACACAACACACACACCCCCAGGCCTAAAAACCTCCTCTTCTTCCCAGTGGTCCATAACACCAGCTGCCAAACACTCAAACATCCTCTTTTTCACTTCTTAGCTTCCTCCCTCAACGTCCTCTTTGGTCTTTTCTCCTCTGTCATTACGTCCATAGAGGCCACTAAGCCCGGCTCCTGTTCTGGCACGACACCAGCTCTTCCATATGACATTTTTAGCTTGCTGTTTCTGTTCCACAAATGGTTAATGCAGCTTTAAATATGTCCATAGAGGCTGCCTGGTCCGGGGGTTACATTGCCCACTTACCCAGCTCCTGTTCTGGCACGACACCGGCACATCAAACTTAGCAACGTAACGTGATGTGGTGCTACTTTTCATCTGTGGATTAAAAATACAGCAAGAAAAGTGTTAAAAACAACACACACTGAAGGTTCATGAGGAGGCTCAACAAACACAAGAAGACAAGAAGATGTCCACACATACAGGTCTCCTGAGTTTGAGGGGTTGAGACCAGGTAAAGACCAAGACCAACAATATGTAGCCTGCGTAGGTAGCTAATATGTTTCCTAATCTCTTTGGGTGACGTATGGTTTCTGTATTTTTGCAGATGAACTCATTTTATTAACATAATATTCGGCCACATGACATCTCCTCCCACACAGCCCACGGCTTCATCTCAGCCTCCTCCTGCATTCACTTTCTGGGAGTGCGTGAGACGGAGGGAGAGGAGATCGCGGTGACATCTATTGTAGCAAACTTATCGGTTTCATTTAAAGCAGGAAGTTTGACCTCCAATCACAGCAATTATGTTAATGAATAAATCAGAAAAAACACAATCATCGCACTGTAATAATATAAGAATATTGAATTAGTTGGTTGTAAAACATTAGGACGCTGCGCTGAGGAGCTGCAGGAAATCATTTGTACTTCATGAATGGAGATTGATTAGAGGGATCTGGGCTTCAGACATCATCAGAACCTCAACCGAGGTTAAACAAACACGCCGTTAATGTTTTCCCATGAACAAAAATGTCAGACGTAAGTGGGAGGTTTGGGAACTACATCAGATTCATGAGTTTACAGACGGTTGATAAGATTATGACTATCTAATCTATCGGGAGGATTATTGTTTCTGTGTGCTACGACAGGTGAAATTCTTTCAGTAATTTTGATCCTACAGTGAGAGAGAGAGCAGATGACGACTCTGCAGCCCTGACTGACGAGGGAAGGGCGAGGACGAGGGAGTGCGGGGGAGAGAGAGAGGCTGGTGGCATTTATAATCGGCGTGACGCACAAAGGTGGACTCCTTTCTGTGTGTGTGCGTTATTCATAGTCCCGATTGGCGTCATCAGCCCTGAGCAACCCACTGCTGTTGCAGAAAGTCACGCTGTGATGCAACATGTTAACCATCAGGACGCGTCATGGCCCAATCCCAACGCCACGCCGAGCGCTCACACTGTGTGTGTGTGTGTGTGTGTGTGTAACTGGCAGCTAAGTCACATTATGAATAAAGATTTTCCTTAATCAGCTGCAAACACGAGATCCCCAACAACACAAAGCAGCTCAAATACAGAATTTAATTTATGTTTAAAGATTAAATCATATATATCAAACTTCTTGCTTTTAATTTAACAACTGTTCCACTTGTTTTTATGCAGATTTCTTGTACTACCACACAAGATGGCACAGCCTTTGGGAGTGTGGAGTTCAGTATCTTGCTCAAGGGCAGTTAGACATGCAGACTCGAACCACCTCATCTTCTGATTGGTGGACAACCCTCTCTACATCTCTGGATCAGACTGAATGAACATTTCTGCACAAAGTTACTGCACAGAGAGTTTATGTGCATATATATATTTTACATGGTTAGAACTATATGTTGTTCCTTACCTTAGACTATTCTACTTATACCATATGTACCTCATGCCTTTGTATATATAACGTGTAGCTTTTCTGCAGGTAAGACAATACAAGAATTTCCCTATGGACAATAATAAAGTAATCTATCTATCTATCTATCTATCTATCTATCTATCTATCTATCTATCTATCTATCTATCTATCTATCTATCTATCTATCTGAGGTGGAAATGGTTGATGCATCATTAAAGGTGCAGGGTGTAAGATTTGGGTCCTTTATTTCCAGAATAAGGAAGACATGGAATGTAATATGTTTTCATGCATGTTTACTCACCTGAAAATAAGAATCTTTTTACTTTTTTCCTACAGACTAAACTAAACACTGACTCTAGACAGGGCGGAGTTTCTCCTTTATGTGAGGAGATTGCAATGCATCGATTAGACCACTATATCCAACTACACACTTGGCCTTTAAACGTCACTGAAGCTTTGGAAATCATCAGATGTGAGTGGAGCGATGAGGAAACTGAAATGTTCCTCACATTAATACATGATGTTTTCTACACGGCTTTCCTTCATTTGAGGCTTGATTAACATTCTGTTAATTACATCATCACATTGACTGGAGATCTCCCCATATTCAGTCATGGACAGAAAACATTTCTTCATTCAAACTTACTTTTTCCAGAAGTTCTGTTTGAATGTGCCACATTGAATGAACGCCTGACATTTTCTTCCATTTCCTTCAGCGCTGACATTTTTTTTATATTTTGCTGATTTGTCAATTAAAGCTTTTTTCTTTTCCCTACTTCACTCTGAACAAACACAGCTATATGTACAGTTAAGTGCACCACAGACTGAGTGAATGGACTCATATTCAGGGCAAGTACTTTTTATTCCATCATTAAGCTGTCACTGTGTCACGGTAATCATTTTGTCAGCATGAGCAATGTGCTTTTATTTAACCTTTACCTCACCGGAGTTACAATGCTAAGACACTGAGACAAATGTCTCTCCGTTGCCAGGTTTAGACTCATGTTCGGGGTTATACTTGCATCAATTCAACAATCAAACAGACCAGAGAGGAAACTAAATAACTCACTCAGTGAGAATTCATGAAATAGTTAACAGAATGTCATAAAAACCGTCGCGGTTCTCCTCCTACTTTTTTCCAAGAAGAAGATTCAGACAACTCCTATAAATGTTGGACACGCTGTGCCAAACCAATAGGAAGCCATCCATCTCCATGTTACATGCACATCGGTTATTTTTCCCCTCAAGTGATGCCAGAAAAGTCGATGCCAAGTGTGTCTCAACATGTCTTCAGCATGTTTTCTGAGCTTCAAAGCGTCACTGCAGGAACTCCCAGAGTCACCAAACGCCGCCATAAAAAACCCCAGAGCGAAAACACAGTAAAACTGCTACGAGTAGCAATTCAGAAAAGGGTGTTTTTATGGTTTTTGGTGCAATTATGACTTAAAAAATACATCTGGAGGGGAAAAAAACTTAAATCTATGCTTGGTAGTGTTATTTTAACCCCTTCATAAAGCACTTTATGTGTGGTTAGTTGATGAGGCTTACTGGAAACACTCCGGTGGGACTGAGTCACTTATTGGAAAAGGGATCCTTTTCTGTGACGTTTGGGGATTTGGACAATTTGTCATTTAACGGAGCACTCCGGCAATTTAATATCGCTGACATACTGTTTTTGTTTTTTTTATTATAGCTAAACTGCAAAAAATGTGTCATCCTACACTTCCCGTAATGCTCGTAATGGTGTCTTTTTAGAACCTTTTAAAACTTCTTACCCCAGTTTGCAACAGATACGTCCAGGCTGGATCCAGGCTGAAGCTTCTCGAGAGACATCAGAGTAGTAAAACTGATCATCATGGTCCCATGGCTTGGGACCAAAACCACGTAGGAGGTGTCTTAGGTAATTCTGCGCTAACACGTCGCTGCCAAGTAGCTGCACACTAGATTTTGGGAAAGTCAGGAAAACAAATCCGGACTTGCCTCTAAGGACTGAGACTTACGAGCCTCATCATCACAGTTTAAAAGGTATCCGTGGAATACTTTTATAATCAAACGTACATTTTACACTCCGTGTTTCTCGCCTTCAGCTCTAACAAACTTCCTACTCGTAAAACATCTGCAAAGCAGATTTTTATTATGGTACACGGTTACGTCTTTGTTTTCGAGCTCTTCTTCTTCTCTAACTTAATGCACACTCAAATCTGTGTATCTGCCTCGCCTCTGTCTTTGCTGACACGTTATTAACTGACTGCAGAGATATACCGCGTTGTGCATGTGCGTCCTTCCGTACGTACTTCCAAACTCTTGCAGCATCGTTCTGCTCAGCGTCGTCGCCTCCCCATACCGGTGCCTGCTGCAGCGTTTTTCTTTCTTTTTCATGCTTTACGTTGGACGAAAGTGTGCTTTCTTGACAGAAGATGCCAAAACTATTGCTGGAGATTGCGAGATGTAGACAGCAAAGTAATGCACACTTAAAAGTAAAATTACATGTTTAAAAACGTACAAGTACTCCCAAAAAATACTTAATTACAGTACTGGGAGTAGCAAATGGCTCAAAATACTAAATTAAGTGTCCAAAACTTAAAACAGCTGATGCATTTTTAATTGATTTGATTGTTTTAAAGTCACCTGCCTGGGTATTAGCCCGTCCAGGTCACTCTCTCTTGTTGCTTTCTTGTAGTTTTGGATCTCTGACAACTTGTTCTTCTGCTCCTGTCACTGTCAGTATGACTTCAACCAAAAACCTAAAATGCAAGACAGCTTTAAGTATCTCTGTGGGTCCTCCTGACAGTTTGATAGATAGAGGAGAGGCTCTGGGAAGGTTCGGCCTGCAGGGTTTCGTCTTGAGGTTTGGACGTTGTGGTGGCACTCATGGGAAACACACACACACACACACACACACACACACACACACACACACACACACACACACACACACACACACACACACACAGAGTGCCTGGCAGCCATCACGGTCCTGTCCACAGGCAAAATGAGAGACAATCAAGCATCATTTCCTCTATTACCCTCTGTTCCATATTCAGTATGTTGGTGGGAGGAAAGCAGCCTCGACCTATTCAGTCCTGTGAGTAAATCAAAAAACACACACGCTGTTTTAGATTTCTTTACGGGTATTTGTGAGATGACTTTCTACTCTGACCGTGCAGAAGAACTTTCTTAAATATCCCCAGAACAGGGTTATGATGCAGTGATGCTGTCTGTCCACCAGGTGGCGGCGTTGCAGAGGAAGCAGATCTCTTAAATCCTGCAGAGGTGTTGAATGATCACAAACCGCTGCGGCTTGTGGAGGGAAAAACTTTAACTTTACTAATTCTCTGTTGATGGCAGATCATTAATCAGTCTGACAAAGTCCAGAATCAAGCTGAGTGTGCACTTTATAATAACAACTCATCGTTCATCTTTAACATGAAGTTTCCTCAGCCTCAGTCTAACACACAGCTGTGAGAGTTCCTTTAAAGCGCGTTAGTGAATCTAATCTAACTGCTCTATTATTCTACCATAAGGTAGATTACTGTGAGTGGTACTGTGGTGTGCACTGGACTGAGTTTTCATCAATAATTAACCTGTAATTCTATCTGTGATTTTTATTTAGACTGTTTTTAAACTTTTTAAGTTTATTCTGAATCATTTTCTCCAGTTATCAACAAAGTAAGTTTTCCTGAAAAATTTACCTTCCTGCAGATTCTTCCTCTTCACTCCATGCCTGTCTGCTCACAGGTGGAACCACAGAGAGGTCAAAGGTCACCTCAGCAGTGTGTAAGGTCCCACATGACCTCCAACCTTAAGGCTGCGGGCTGGTGACAGGAAACACGGTTTCCCAGTTTGATAGCAGTCAGTTTTTATTGATTATTTGAAACCAGCTGACGTCCGAAATACAAAAAAAAAGTTAAAAAAAAATATGAAGAAAGTAAAACATCAGTCAGCAAACGTTCTGCATGTCAGGACATAATAACACTGCAGCTCTCTGCAGCACAGAGGTACAGCTGTGTACCTACAAATGAACGGATTCACTCCTCTCTGCGACAAACAGAAAGTTACAAACATCTCGGTCGTCCTCACCTTCACCGCCTTTTACATGATTTCTCACAGCAGGCGGACCGGACTGAACGAAACCAACCTCACGAGGAGTTCAATAAAAAACACTTTAAATGTCTTTGTCTGTCTCTGATCAGTTCAGCAGGTTTAAACACATCAGTCAGTTTAAATTCTCTTTGAACGATCCTGGTCCTGAAGATAATCCAGTCAGGCGTCCGTTGTTTTTCCAGCCTCGTGTCTGAACCGGACAGCTGGCGCCTCCCGTTGGTCGGCTGGTGGCTATGCACTCTACACAGCACTCTGTCGCCCCAAGGACTCTGCAACAACGAGTAACTCATCATCTTGTTGATCTTGTTGTATTATTCTATTACCTTAACACCTTCTATGACTGGTTGTTACCTGTGTGCAGCGTAGCCGTCTTTATCCGGCTTTCCTCCAACGTTAAGAAGCAGTCGCTCGTCTCTCCGGTCGTGTCTTCCATCCCGACGTCACAGCTCAACACCGTGATGGGCTTCCCCGCCTTCAGATGGATCTGGATGTTGTCCTACATCGACACACAACCCGAGTCAACCCAACGATGTTGCTTTTAATGTCTTCTCGTAGTTAGTAGTATTTATGAATACTGTCCAACATCTACATTTTCTAGTGATGTAACGAGAGATTTCTGTTCCATCTTTACAGTTTTATTCAAAAGTACATACAGGGCATGTTTATTTGAGTTCATCTTTGTCGAATAATCAACAGCAGACATCGGCTGTTTACCCTTTTGGGAGCGGGAACCTTCAGTCTTGTTTCTTCTGGAGCTTTGACAACAAACAGCGTCTGTTCCTGGAGGACCGTGAGTCGGCTGAAGTCCTCGTGAGTCACGTAGGCAAACGTGAAGGAAAGGTTAAAGAAAGGTTTTTTTAAATATCTGTATTCATAATTGATTTATTCACATCCTCGTTTGGAACAAAACATTTTAAGCCTCCTGGCACAGGACTGTAATTTGAGTCATATAAAACATAACTTTTCCCAGAGCAGAAGTGCTGCCTAGACAGATAACACCTGTTCACAGTGGACATGCGAGGCAGAATCGCCTCATGGGTTCTTAAAAATCTGAGGTTCTGAGAAGCTCTGAGATCTGGGCGAGTCGGGGTATATGGAACTGTGTCCGACGTGAAAGGATATGCCGCGTTTTCCTCATCGTCCGTCACGTCGAAGAGCTGCTGGGCGCAGCTTTTGATGAGGCCGTCCAGCGTGTCCTCCACCAGCTTCATGTTGTCCAACTCTCTCTGGAACATCTGCTCGTTCTTCCACAGGAAGCTGGAGATCTGACTCTCTCCCCTGGACGGTGAGAGAACAGGTTGACTGCGAAGCTAAAACAGGCGATTCACAAGACACCCGGGAAAACATCATCCCGTCTGTTTTACTCACGTCCACGTGAATAAGTGGGCCGCCGGCTTGTCGATGAGGTTGATGCCTCGCAGGACGTTGGTGACGTCGTTGAGTCGTCGCCTGCGGGTCTGCAGGCTCGCGACCACCTGCCTGACGTCCAGCAGGCCGCCCGGAGCCGTCAGCATCATCTCCAGGAAGCGCTTCACCAGCGCGCGCATGGAAACCTCTGGACATGCAACATGACGCCCAGAGTTAGAGGTTCATAACCCTCTGCGGGGTTTAATGACATCTGTGTTGTTGCTAAAAACAAGATGTTTCTATCTATCATCTTCAGATTCAAACAATCTGATCTGAACAACGATTCAGAGAAGCGCTCACCCTTTTTGGTGTCTGTCTCGGTCCAGTTCTCGTCTGTCCTCTGCTGCAGGCCGTCACTGGAAACAAACACACATTCGGGGATCTTACTTTATATTGATGTGTCATTTCTGTCAAACTCATGTAAAATACTCTGTTTGTCAACATGTACAGGAGCCTCGTCAATGTCCCACCATGCATAACACCTGCTCACAGATGGAAAACCAGAAAAGGTTCATTTTACCTAGTCGTCTTGGTTCCTGAGGTCTTCCAGGGACTTGAATCCTGGAGTAGAGGAAGTGAAAACATGGTATGTTAGAGCTGCTCTGGTTTAAAAGAAAGGTATGTAATCTTAAATTTAGAGCTACATGTGTGGTTCCCGAGCTGCTATGTGTGTTTAATATGTAGAATTAAGGATTAATTTAGACCAAAGCGGACTTAATAGTGTGAAAATTATCTTTTTTGGAGAGATTTATTTTGTGTTTGTTCATTTTTAAGTGAATTTACGATAATCTGTGAGGTGAAATTAACATTTTTGTCAACAGAGTGAGCTGTGTGTCGAGTGTTTGTGGTTCATCAAAAGGATTTTACTCTTTAACAATCTTCATCTCTGCAGGAATCCTTTTCAAAATATCACCAAACACTTACAATAACTTTAAGTATTTGGTCCTTTAGTAAAAAAATAAAGACAAACTGTCAAACAACAACTCAAACTTTTTATTAATCCAAAGAGCTACGATGACAAAGAGCTACGATGTGAAACACACCAGAAAATATGAAGCATCTCCTCACCTGCTGTGACGGATCCACTGCAGGAGGTTCAGGTGCAGGAAGCTCAGGTGCAGGAAGCTCAGGTGCAGGAGATTCTGGTGCAGGAAGTTCTGGTTCAGGGGGGTCCCATACACGGGCCACCACGTTAGAAAAACCAGCACACACACCTTCATAAGTATCTTCTTCTTCCTCATCATCGCCCCCGCCTGCGGCCCACTGCTCCTCCTCATCAGACGACTCGGCCCCCCAGGAGCTGATCATGCTCAGGGACCCGTCCAGGCAGGGGGGCATGATGGGGATGGCGTCTCTGTTGACCCCATCGGCTGTGATGTCCTCCGGCAGGAAGTGGTCCTCGCAGATTAAATGCTGCTCTGTCCAGCTCTGCTTGTCGGTCTCCCTCAGTGCCGCCAGCCACACCTGAACAAAGTCATCAGTGTGACATGATTAGGGATGTAACGATGCATCGTGACACGATTAAAAATCGGTACAAATGCGTTGACAGAAAAAATGAATCGCGATTCTTCACAAATGCGAGAGAAGTAGGATATGTTCTTTTTAGAAATAGAAAATTATTATAACCTTTATTTAACCAGATAAAAAATCCATTGAGATCAAGACCTCTTTCACAAGGGTGACCTGGCCAAGAAAGGCTCGTCATAGTGGTCAAAAAACTGAGGAGCAGCAAGATGCAGAACATCATTCGAGCGTAGTGCATAACGGCTTTCAGTTCTCCGAAGGAAAGTGCATAAAAAAAGTGAGAATTAAGCCAAGAAGAGCCTTATACACCAGAGTCATCCAGTGTGTGTAGCGTCTCATCTCCAAGGAAGGCATGCAAGCTTTTGTATATAGTTCACAGTGATGGGTGAGGCCGGCGACAACCAGTGATGAACCGTAGAGCACAAAATATCTTTGAAACAGAGGAGCAGTTTGAAATCACCTGTGTGGCGGCATTTTGGATTCCCTATATACACAAATACAACCGTGAGAAATGGACAGACAAAACCAAAACAATAAATCTTGCAAGAGACTGCAACATATAGCGGCAACACGGGCAATTTGAGCAACATATTAGCCGCCACCACAGTGAGAAGATTAGATTAGATTAGATTAGATTAGATTAGATTAGATTAGATAGATACTTTATCCCACCACACTTTTGACAGCAGCAAGATAGAAAAACAAAAAGTAGAAGAGGCCAAAACAAAAAAAACAAAAACACAATAAACAGACAGGAATTAAACGGACAGAAGTATCTATAACCTCGAAAAAAAAAACAATCAACCTTCAAAAACAGATAAGTACTGAATGGCATAAAAAGTGTCATGATATCAATTAATTCATTTTTATTTCTATACTACTTTATCTTTTATTTTCCATATATGTTCTGTGTATGCTCAATCCTGCCACAGTAAATTCTGTGTTTGTGTAAACTTGCATAGCGAATAAAATTAATTCTGATTCTGATATATAAAGAGTATTGTAGTGTAAAAGTGACCATAGTGTAAGTAATTTTGCAAAGAAAGTAACCATAATATAAATAGTAATTACAAAAATAAGTGACCATGATATAAATAAGAACTGCGAGGTATAAAAAAAAGTAACGTTACGCCACCTCGTGAGCGAAACTTGCACATTAGCAGTTTACTGTGAGACTGTTTCTAAAGAAAGGAGATATTTGTCATGTGTTGTGTTGTATATGTTGCACTTTTTTATAAGAGAACACAAACTGCACCTGAGATTTTTTTTCCTACAAATAAAAAGATAATTTAATTTGATCATAATTTGCCTGCAGCTCATTTTGATTAAAAAATAAAATAAAAAAAGGTGAGAAAATCGTATCGGGAACAAAAAACCGTGAACCGTATCGTTACATCCTTACACATGATGTTTATGTGTCACTGAACGCAGCGCGCAGTGACACCTGCTGGTCTGCAGTCGCAACAACACCTTATGTTTATTACACACATGCACATTCAAAGCAGCACAGAGATCCGGTACCGTACCTTGACCCTGGCCGGGTCTTTGGGGAAGCTGAAGAACCTCCTCGGTGCTCGGTTGAAGATCCGCACCTCGCGGTTCGGACAACCGGAGACGACACACTTCACCATGGTAACCGCGTCTCCTGCAACCCAAACCCAATGCCGACGGCTCCTCCACAGACCGGTCACCGGGACCGTGCAGGATTCAGAAACAACCGCCACAACGAGTCAGCTGATCCGGTTTATTTACTCTCACACCGGAAGGGGCGTGTCCATGACCCGGGGAATACAGCAATTGGAGGGAAAATTTGGCGCCACCTACCGTCCATCTAAAGGTTACTACACTCAGACTCAATCAAGAGTTACTGAGTTATTATTTATTCCTGCTTTTATGTTTGGAACATTAAAACTCAAAAAATGTCACGTTTAAACATTTAAAATTATTTGTAATATTTGCACAGTTATGGTCCACCTCCCTACAAAAGAAGAAGAAGAAGATATACTTTATTAATCCCTTGACGGAGAATCATTTTTTTTCACTCACACAAGTTAAAACGCATTGTAGAAAGTGAGATTTCCATTCTTCTGTATTTTATTTTAATTCTAAAGCAGGTCTAGATTTTATATGAATTCTGTCTTAAGTCTTTAAACGAGCCGTAATCATATGAGAGGATCTTTAAGGTTGATGAGATGAATCCATGACCTCAACGTTACGTTATGTAGCCGGCTTTGATGGCAGTCGTGACTGTTGATTCCCTGTGTTCCCACTTGTTTCCTTGTGTTTCTTGTGTTTACTTGACAGTCTCTCCTTGTTAGTCTCTGTGTTTGTGTGTTGTTGGTGTGACACATTTCCCTGGTCCCTCCTGAATAATCACGGATGAAGCACACCTGCCATTCTTCAGCTCACCTGCCTTCCACCAATTCATCACCTCAACTGGCCTTCCTCCCACATCTTGTCAGATCATTTGTTTAGCTACTGTGGTAGTCTATGTTCGGACCTCCTTAACTATTGTTCTTTGTGTTTCCCATTGGTTTCCTAGCCCGTTTCTAACCTCTGATCCTCCACCATCATCACCTTCTGCCATATACCTGCTTGCCTGCTCTCCACCAACCATCTCCGGACTGTCTATTCCACCCACTGCTTCACCTCAGGCATCTCCACCTCATCATCGGACCCTCTTCTTTCCACATCACGAATAAATCCCCTTCTCTTGCCAACCTTTGTCTGAGCCTGCGTTTTGGGTCAGTTCCTGTGTTATCATGATAATTTGCCATCCAGCCCTGTTTGCTGCAACTAATTATTCATCTGCAGCATGTTTTAAGCTTCACAAATCAGTTATTCATAGAAATAAACAGGTGCCTCGAATGAATAAAAAAACAAAATATATTTGGCAGTAATCATCAGCCTTTCAATTCAAAACAAGAGCAGGTCGTAAGCAGTGTTGCAACACAAGATTTATTCAGAGCAAGAGATGCCAACACCAGCATGATAAAAATTGTACAAACTTCACAAGTCAAATTAAAATATCACGTAGCAACTCGTGACCTTAAACATACAGCAAAAATACCAACGAAAACCATGCCATGTGGTAAGAAAACCGTTGTTGAAAGTTTGCGAGTAACAGAGAAAAAGGGGTAAAAGGAGAGAAAATGAATGTTGTATAAAAACCCCTTTTCAATGCACTGCTGAAAAGAAACAAACATTTTCATAAACTGATGATTTCACAAATATTCATATGGATTTCTTTTGCATTCTAGCATGTCACATGTTAGTGTTGAGATTCTCTATGTAAATAGTTACAGTTTAGCTTTTACATCTGATATTACAATATCTAGTCTATTGACTGTCTTTAAGTGGCAGAATTGTGCTTTTAACTCCCATTTCCTTTGTTATCAGTAAGAATAACTGACTAAATAAAAAATACAAGCTGTCAGTCTATCTAATGCAGTAGTTTACTGGCAGGAAGCTGCAGACACAAAGCTTTGGACAGAGATGTGAAGTCAGGGAATGAGGCTTTGCAGCAAAAAGTCCAAAGAAGAAATATCTTTAAAGGAAAACTCCCCCATTAGAGATGTTTGTTTGTTCTTCCTGTGGAAATTCGAGACTGATGGCAGAGAAACGGTGGGTAAACATCACTTTTTTTTTAGGGGTCAGCCCCTTAAAGACACCAATCAAATGGTCATGATTTGAAGTTATAGATGGTCAACTGTTGATTTCACCTTAAGTGCATCTGCTTGTCACAACAGTTCATTAAAGCTATACGATGCCTACATTGAAATTCTAACCTAAGGTGAATTGTTTTCATGCCCTCTTAGCAAATATTTTTCAAAATTTCAGAGGTTTGGAAAGTTTGGGGTCCCGACATCAATTTAAATACAACTAATCTCTGCTATCTGTGTTATATATTATATATCTGTCTCTGTTACATGGAAAATCATCAAAACTACTTTATACTCAACATGTGGTCCCTATGAAACAGATCTGATACACCAGATTAATATCAAAGCTGATACAGATCCTGTTATGGGCATCGGGTATTGGCCAGATGTCATTTATTCTAAAATTCAGTGTGCCACAGTCTTAAGACATTTTGTTTACATGCTAGTTGACTAGTAAGCATTTCTATACAAGTCATGTGTTTTCTAACTGAGAGCAACGTTTTCTGAAAGATTGTCAGAAATATTGTTCATCAGACTTTCAGCTCTTGAACACTGGAGAAACGCAGTCCCATAAAATACTGTTAATAAACTAGAAAACTCTTTGTGTTGTGACCTGGTATTCTTTTTAGACAGTTTACATGTTTGGTCTTGCAAAGCTTTACCTTTATTAGCAAAGTTGGGGGAGCTGCTGGTTCTGTTCTATAAACATCTATTTCAAGATCGTCTTTTTATGTTTCCTAAAACTGGAATCACAAGATGCTCCTAAATATTGTAGCAATTTAAATTTTAGTTGCCTAATTTACCAAAAATTCACCCAGAATCTGAAAGTGAATCTATCATTTGAAAAGAATAATTTTTAAATTGTTGGTGGTTTCATGTCCAAGTGCTCCATCTAGAACAATGTCTACCCAGATAATAAAAAGAACTTTTACTTTGACAAAATCCTGGACACCACTCGTCCTATTTCACAACTCTACTGACAGGTTGTGTAACCTGAAAAAGAAGAGAAACAGGGCTCATATTTCCGTTAGGAAAATTATATTTTAGATGGTTAAGCATGGAAACAACCACAAGTTAACTTTTCAGACAGAAGTGTGGTTCAGCATTCTGTTTTTGGTCATTCCAGTGGAGCAGGTCAACAGTGTCAGAGGACCAGATAGGGAGTTTTCCTTTAAATAATAAATCAACTCAGTGAAACATGTTCCAGTTGCTTTCAAACAGGAATCACCAGCGCAAAGTCTTGTCGAAAGTCACAGTTCCCACAAACTTGCTGTACAGTTTTTGCTTCATTTACCACGTGATAATACTTTGAAATACTCCAATAAAGTGCATGCATGATCGACGGTGTTCAGAAAACATACTCCATCAGTGCTGTGTGATTTTCAGACTGAACGTCTCGTATCGTAAGGCCGATTCAGATCAAATACTCAAGGTGGTAAATTCAGTGCACAGACAACGCGTTACGACTGCTGGCTCTAGTTTTCATTCATCTTTTTCAATAAACAATCAAAGATAATAAAAAAAGTGCTGCTTGGTCATCATGTCGTCTGGCATCATGTCCCATTGTGGCTCAGACAATAAGATGCATGATTGGAAAGACGTATTTTCTACAGGACGAGTGCAATATACAATGACAGATGGGGACGTTTGACCCTGTAAGTCCAGTGGAGCCGTCAGCCTTTAGAAAGGAAAATCATATCTACAAATCCTTTCGCCTGCCAAGTGCCTCTTAATCGACAATAAAAACATCAAAACATGGAAACAAAGGTGTCCCTGTGCAAAGTCGTACATGACAGAACCAAAGTCCTTTCACCCGCGTCAGATTCCTAAAACATGATTGTAGTAAAAGGTTTATACAAAACGCAATACATTTATAGTTAGTAAAAAGATCTATCAGCTCTTTGCTAGTTTTATTCATAAGAAATTGCATATACCCAAACGTTTTTTCATATAGATTGCATCCCATATCTAAACAAACGATTTAATATTATCATACCAATATTGCTGACACGTTGTCCTATTAGCTAGTCAAGGTTGATGATTAAAAGAAATTCAGAATGGCAGATTGTCTCCTACATTTTCTGTAGCCATTGGTCTTTCCCGCTTCGTTCTTCGCATGAACAAAGAAAAGCGACAGAACAGGACAGTTTGAAATGAAACAACTCCGAAAGGGGAATGATGGGATTTTGCACCAGTAAGTTTCCGTGTCATGATGTTTGAAATCTTCTTGCTTCTTATTAGCATTGGTTTTTCTCGTAATTTTCTCGCTAAAGATTTACAGTAATATTAGTGTCCGCGCGGTCCACGTTCAAACATTACAAAAATGAATGAATTTACATCCATTAAACAACCTCCAGCTTTACAGCTCTCGAGAAAAGCCTTTCGAAAAGTGATTGCTCTTCACGTTCGCCGCTCTGCTTCCCGTTAAACCCGTGACGCCCAGGTTTTCGATGTACGTAAATTGCATTTAAATAAAAAAATGATTCAAGCTTACGATAAATAAATAAATACATACATATACACTAGAATGTGCATACATTAGCAGCTATAAACAGTACATCACATTATATTAGATCATATGAAAATGTACAAAACGTGAATGTTGTTTAAAACATTGGTAATTGTTTTTTAAAGCAAGGCAACGACAATCAAAATGATAAAAAAAGAGATACCCATGGAGTTGAGAGCATAACAGCAGAAGAAATAAAAGAACTATGGTAGATTACAGCAGCAAAAAACAACCGATTCCCCTCTTTTTGACTTTTTTTTGTTGTTGTTTTTGCTTTGCATTTGTTATTTTGGCCTCAGTCAGGGCTAAACCTGGATACCCTGGACGGCCTGTTTGATGTTTTCCAGCAGCGCCTTGTTCTCCGGGCTCTGGTACTGGTCCTGGTGAGTGTACATGTCTGTCAATGTACTCACATAAGTGTCAAAGTTCTGTTCATTCATTGGCTCCTGTGAGGGGAAAAGAACCCATGAAGAAACAAACAATCAGAGGGATTAGAAGAGTGTGTGTATGTGCTTATAGACAATCAGCATCTTTTCTTTAAAACATTGGAAAGGTTTGGAAGACAGGCGGGCAGCAAGGGAAGTAAGGGAACACTACCAGGAAAGCATGGCTCAGTTACACAAATACTCTAATTTTAATATTACGTTTAATAACTATACTTCAGCCTATGAAGGTCTACGCAATGCAACTCCAAACCATGCAAAAATCAGGAGAGGGATGGTTAGCTTGTGGATAGATGGAAGGTTAATGTTTAGCATATGGAGACAAAATCAGGATGTTAAAAACCAATGGGAGTTTAATGGGCAGATGAAAGAGACACAACTGGTAATTCAACTTATCTTAGCCGACTGGGAGTTTAAATACTTGTCAGAGACAGAGCAGCTTTGGCTTCAAAAACAAACTTATTGGTTGAATTCAAACTCAGCAGTCAACTTTAGTGTTTTTAAAATAGAATTAAAGTCTACAGTTTACATGCGGCGTACCTCAGGGCTCCATTTTAGGCCCAGTTCTTTTTTTACTTGAATGAGCTTTCTAAGCCCCAAAAAACTGTCTATATCCATTTATAAGATGATTCCACACCTCAGGATTAATGTGCATTGCCAATGCAGAGAGTAGTGTGCCCTGTGTGCAGTAAGGTGGAAAGTAACAACATCTTAATTGCTATGTGCAGAAATTGTAGAAAGATTGCAGAATTTTGCAGATGTTAAACTTGGGCATAAAAAAGAACATTATTGAATGAATCCCAGGTTTTTGCAGAGTTGTTGCTTATCAATGTTCTTGTCTATTCTAATAATTTTGTAGTATTATGGTTACATCTGCAAATTATCAGTTTCCAAAGGGGATGTAGACGTTTTCAGTCAAATGTCATAATAAATTCATTATTTTGTCAGAATTTAAATTATATCACGTTTTGTGTAATAAATTCAGTCTTATTTGCATAAACCTACATATATTTTGACTTTCTTTGATACTTCAGTTTGCCGGTTACCTTGCAAACTTGCAAGTTTTACTGCAATGACCAGGTCCCGCCAACCACGGTTTAACTCAACCAGTCGATTATATCTGATTCCAGAGCAGCTCTTTCTCCAGGTTTAGCATTAACTAGTAGCATAGCTGTGATTTGAGCTATGGCATCATATTTCCTGTTAACTGCAAAACAAATTCCTCTTACTGTTAAGTTGAGTAAATGTGAGGTCTCAGAGGAGTCCTGGATGTCTGATCAGTTAATTATTTCAGTTCATGTGCGTGTATTCCAATTATTATTCATTATTAATTATGATTAAAAGTCTGTTTTGGGGAAAAGTGATTAAAGATCTGGATTTTTGCCACAGATAAGTTAAGCTACGTAAGTTAATATACTAAGTATACTGCGCTATAAATGGATAGTTGTGATGTGCGGACACCACAGTGGGCTGAAGGAGTCATAAGGGGGAGGGGAGGATGACAGTGCAGAAGAGAAGGATAATTGGATAAAGGATAAATGGATCTCTTACTCTGGGAGGCATCTGTAAACAGCAGTTATGCTTTACTGGGGCCTCTTTCTGTGGCAGCGGTCTCTACAGGAGAGGGTGTACAGAGAAGTCTATTAGCCCGCTAGACACACGGCAGTGGTCACAAGGCTTCATTAAGCTACACCGAGAAAGAACAACACAATGTCCGCCTTAGCAAGCCGTCACCCCCCCTCCTGCACGGTTCACACTGCAGCGACTGCAGCTTTACTCAGATCTGAATGGACAGCAAAACAAAAAAAATCACAAGTTTCTCTGCATTATCGTGAAACCTGACATAACGACGCAACTATGGGAGAATAAAAAACAATGCCATAAATCAGAGTTCTTAGTGTCCTGCAGTGTGAACGGAGCTTTAGATTTGGTATTTTTCTAGAAAGAAGAAAGTTCTACCAATCCTACCGTGTTGAATTTCCAATTTCCACTCTGTCCGATGCAAATTTTAGAGATTATTTTAGGGGGTGTAAAGTTAAAATAGCTTGTTAAGACGGACATTTTTCGGACAGGCTATCAGTTATCGAGCAACTCGGGTTCATACTGCTTCGAGAGAGATTATCCAATTAGCCCCAGTCTTCTTTCTACACTCAGACAACATGACGTTAAAAAACAGCCATGATCACTTCGCTCAAACTGAAAAAAAAAAAAAGACGGGGCTGTTTTCCTTGTGAAACTCTGTGAGGCGTTGTAAAGCACAGAAGAAGAAGAAGAAGAAGAAGCACAGCATGGGACTGCTGGGAAAAAAAAGAAGGTGGTGAACAGAAAGAAGCAGGATGAGGAAAAAACCTGAGTGTCGCTGCTACAGAAACTTTAAACACCTCCCTGAATTCAAATGTTAGTTCAAATCTTTATTGTCTAATGTTTTGAAATAAAGCAGGAAACAAAAGTTAGCACATTAAATATGAAACATCTGGATAAGTTCTTCATACAGTATGACAGGCAGGAGTCAGGGCAAAAAGAAATCATGATTATTACAAGAAATATCAACAAGCTCCTGTTGGGTAGGTGGATTATTGACAAATTACCTACCAAAATAAAACTTCTTATATTTACTTTTAATGTCACCTCATTAACTATCCTAAGGAAAGCTCAGTCTAGACGCAGGATAATATTACTTTTGCTGTAAAGCACAATCCTGTAAGAACAAAACAAACTGTTTGTTTCGTGAAGGTGCAGTCGACTCCTCTCTTACCATGTGTGGAAGCTGGATGTTGGCTAAGCTGTTGATGAGCGACTGGCTGAGGTTGGCCAGCTCGTGCAGCAGTGAGTCGTTCTGCTGCTCGATCACCTTATTCTCCTCCTCGATGGACTTCAGGTTGGTCTCCATGGTGGTGATCTACCGGAGGAGGAAATAAGTTCATCAGCATGTTTCTGTGTTGGTGGACGTTTTATGGAGAGGTGGCAGGGAACGTGTTCAATTCAAACTATCGGATCTAAAGCTACAGAGGTGTTTCAGATTAAAAGCCTCCCCTAAAAGAGAGCAGGGGTGCCTTAAGGTTTATAGATGTGAGATTTAAGACATTAATATAGCAGCAAACAACTATTTACTGTGTAAAGATATAATAGAGTCGTGTTGTTGTTGAATTAAGTGTTTTATGATCCGTGAGGTAAAGATTCTGTCTTTTTCAATGAAGACTTTTCTTTTAAAAAAGTAGAAAGAGGTGGAAAGGAAGCAATGCAAACAGCATTTCTGTGAGTAAATCTATTAAGACAACAGGTAAACATGCAGGAGGTAGACGTCTTATTAAAAAAAATATGATATTATATAATAAAGGGGAAATAGAAAGTCAGTTAATGAACATGTTTCTACTGTTTTTCAGTCTCAGTATGCTCATACACTTGTATATAATGTATTAATGCTGCAGCTGACACACACTCGTCTTACTTGTGTTCTCAGTTTTATCATGTCTGATTCCACTTGATTGTTAGACTCGTTCAGATCTTTGATTTCTTCATCCAGCTGTTTGATTTCTTCATCGTTTTCGATGCCTGAAACAAAAAAACAAAACGTTTAATTTGATTCGGATGAGTTTTAGTTGAGGATCACTCTCAGGGTTTGGTTTTCACCTTTGCTTGCTCTTTGTTTGATTGTCAGCATCTCCACGCTGCTCATCCGGGCTTTCTTCATGGCCGAGGTGGCGCGGGGACAACCGGAAAGACTGGAACAAAACACGCACAATGAAGAGAGGTTAGGTGATGGATCATCAATCTGCTGCACATTTACAAGTCTGTGACAGTTGATTTGAATTTGCATCAGGATAAACACTGCAGAGCTGAAGTAAAGTGAAGTAAGCTTTCAATATGATAATAATAATAAAAACAGTGAGTATAACACAAAATCAAAGACAGTGTAATGCTTTAAAACAGATTGACACAGAGCCACGCCCACCTCCGATGGGTCAGGAAGCTCCCGCTGACGTGTCCCGAGCCGTCGCAGCCTGGGGTCGGGCAGCTCATGCCGTCCGTCTTTCCAGATTTCCAGACGAACTGCGAGCCGTTCACGTAGCTGTCCTTCTGCCTCTTCGCCGCCAAGGGACAGCCCGACGCGCTGCGGTGGGAGGCATATTTCCCCGTCACGTGACCCTGTCCATCACAGCCGGGCACCGGACACCTGAGAGAGGACACAAAAGAGCAGAAACTTCAGCAGCATCCTGAACAATATGCACTAATAAACACACCACACCTTGTTGTGGCTGAGTCCAAATAGAAAAGGTTCTGTGGTTTCTTTGGCAACACCTACAAGCTGTAGGTGATCATCTTATCATCTTATCCCAGCTTCTCCACCACCTGCTGCTGCTGGAGATTAAACATCATACCCGCTGCTTCATATGCTGCCAGCTCTCCATTTAACCCGGTCACATTTAAGCTATCAGACTAAAACACGTAAATCTAACGCAGCCTTTTAAAATAAGTACCCAGAGTCACGACTCATCCCTCCCTCCTGCCCTCCGAGGCCTCCAGGCCACGGCAGCAGTCACCACGAGGAGGACAAACACCTCTGGCTCTGCAGATGACACCTCCTGAGCTCCCAGACGCTCCGCTCTGCCTCCCGCATCCCAAAACGCCCTTCACCGTGACATTTTGGGCTGATTATTATGAGCCGAGCGTCGGCGGGGCCCCGCTCCCCAGCCGAGCTCAGGTTAAGCTTAATTATAAGTTCACTGTTAATGATGATGGTGGATGGAACAGAGGTGGCAGCAACAGCTGGCTGCAGACTGACACCGGCTGAACTTTAGATTATTCACAAGGTCGTGTTGGCTTAACATTACGGCGCTGCTTTAAGGAAAATGTCAAACGCTCACTAGTGCTAACCTTTACTGGACTTGGCCTGCTGGGAGCGGGAGGTGAAGTGGAGGACTGACCACAGCTCCTCTCTAAAATATTCTCTCCTGAAGTTAGAAAGGTCAGCGAACACAGACAGCATTTTAAGAGAAAGTAGATGGATGAATCTATCAACAGCTTGACTGACTGGACTGGAACGTGGCTGCTAAAATTTAAGGTTATAGAAGAAAATATATGAAGATCGGGGGAGAATTTTTGATGCATTTTCATTTTAAATCACTTTTTCAAACTAGTGCTGGAACACTTTGTTGATTAATCTATTAGTCTTATTGATTTTAGTAATTAATCAATAATTGAAATCATTTATCCAGCAAAAGAAAAGAAAAGTAATGACTAACAGTTTCTTAAATCTGATGATCTGCTTTGTTTTACATCTTTATAATCTGAATATTTTGGGGTTTTAAACAGTTGATTAGACTAAACAAGCTATTGTTTGTATTATTATACTTTTATACTATGATACTATTGTACTATATTTATTGGCTGAATTAATCCAATAATAAAGACAATGATTGGCCTAATTTTAAAAGTCAGTGTTGCCATTTTTACTTCCTAATTTCACAAAACAAAAGACATAGTTTGATGACGTTATGAAATAGCGTGGGATCGCGGGAGTCTTCTTTGTTAAAGGAATCAATTTAATCAATTTTCATTCCCGTTATGTTTAGTTTACCGACTTCCTTCCTTATTTTCTAATGAATTCCATGTTTACCGGGAAACTGAACAAAATATATTAATAAATATATAGGTGTTACAATTTTAGGCATTTTAATGCAACCTTTAAATTATTTAATAATAATTAATTTTCTTTAATGTTGCTCTTAACAACAAACCCGCAGAGTATCTGCAGAGCATTTTAGCGTCTTTCAGCTCATTGTTTTGGTTTTAAAGCCACAACTTTACTGTTTGGTGTCTGGTGGAGACCAAAAACGGAGCTAAAAGTGGGAGTGAATATTAAACTGTCGTAAGAAGCGTTACTACAAACTCTTTGTGTCTTTGTGTTGCTCAGTTGTCTCCTGGTCTCAATTTCTAATAAAAAATAAGAGGTCAATGTTGCTTTTTAACTCGACAAACAATCTGTTAATCTGCAAAACTTTGCCCTCAAATGAGTTCATTAATATCCTGAAATTAAATTGTCCTTCACCAAAGACGAGATGGATTTTATTTTCACGTTGGACTGAAAGTTTCAGGTTTTGACTGTGAGACAAATCGCTGTGACTGGATGCGATGAAAGTGTGAAGCTGTCTTCCGTGAAATAGAAGTGGGGATGCAAATTAAACCATTTGACAGCATCATTTAGAAAACTGAGGGAATGAAAAAAGGTGTAGGAGGGTAAGATCTCTCACGTCCCAGGCTTTAAATCAAAGCTGTGAAGCCTCTCTGAAACCTTACTTGATTGGCTCCTGGTCGTCCTTGTCCTCTTTGCTGTGGAGGATCTTGATGCCGCTTTTCTTGGCTCGTGGACAACCGGACAGACTGCAGGACAGGAGACAAATTAAACAAAGACACCTACAGTGACGGCAGCTGTAGTCCAAAGAATGGTTACTGTACCTCCTGTGGGAGGCGTAGTTTCCAGTGATGTGTCCGGATCCATCGCAGCCGGGAGTCGGACACCTGAGGCACAAACACAAGGGTTAACCAGGACACCGAATGAGCGCTGATTTGTAGTCTTCACTCTGAACAAGCTGAAAACTACATTGACTTCGTAGACTCACTTGAGTTCTTGTGCGTTGGTCGTCATCATCCCGCGGATGTTCTTGTCGGCCATCTGGCAGCTTGACAGCCTGCAGGAGAAAAAAAATACATTTTAACTTGATTCTGAATCTTTGATTTATGATTTTCTTTTGTACTTATTGTGCAGTAAATTATTCCCTGTGAGTGTTTCACCATTATATCTGACATATAGAACAGGTCTGGACCCAACAGTTCCAACCATACGCAAGCGTTTGGCGACAGTGGCAAGGAAAAAGTTCCTTGATTACTGCTGCATTTATGTTGCATGTTGCATAAGATTGAGCTACTTTATTTGGCTAGTTCATGGTCTGTAAGATCATCATATGTTTGTCCTGTGAGAACAACCGGAAAAACATCCCGGTCTCATCTCTGTGACGATGTATTTTCCAACTAACTCCCAGGAAGTTTTTATTTAGCGGATTTACTGAACACAGAGGGGATTCAAATCTGAAAAGTAATTAGTAACTAAAGCAGTCAGTGAACAATATTTGTCTCTGAGATGTAGTAGAGTAGAAGTATTACATAAGGAGTGCATGCCTTGGATGTGTACCACCAGTCAAGAGAATTGATAAAGTCTCTTGTGTTAGTGTTGCTGGCTCCTGTGATATATATCCATTCATTTGTTTCTTTCTCGCCTTTAGCTTCTTCTATAATTGTTTGTTTTTGTTTATTTCTATGTATTTTTCATGCACCGCCTGTCTTAAAGGCACGTTTCCCATGAAGGGACGATAAATTGAACTGAAGTCTGGTTGTAGGTATCCGATGAAGTGTTGCGTTGATCAGATTAGCGGTCTGACGGAGTCTTACGTGATGAGCTCCTTCTTGCTCTCCTTGCAGGGCGGGTACTTGTGGTGTTTGGGGCTGGGCATGGTGACCTCAGCCGGGTAGCGCTGCTCGTCCAGCAGCTCCTGGAAGGGGTCGAGCTCGTCGCTCTGGTGCAGGGACGAGAAATAAGCAGACTACAACATGTCACTACGGGCTCTGTGTCGACAGGTTTACACAAAGAACAAATCTACGACATATATATAGCTTTTTAACACTGATAGCACAAAGCATATCAGCACAGGAAAGATAGAAGTTGATCAGGTATCAAGTTTAGGAAGAATCAGTTTTGGGGTTTTCTTACTTTTTCTGGTTTCACTGCATCATTTTATTGATGATTAATATGATTAAATGTTTGCTGTCAGTGTTTATTTATGTTTATTTTACTAACGCCACAGGAAGAATGAACATAAAACTAATGCGGCTAAAGCTCGGAAATAAAATATTTGCACCGTGACCTCATCTAGAGCTTAAACGATTAGTTTAGTTATTTATTTATTATTTTTTTGGCCTTTTATGCTTTTAATGATAGTACATCTGAAGATAGACAGGAAGCAGAGAGAGGGGGAGTGATACGCAGTAAATTAGCCGTCGGATGCGGGATTCAAACCGGGGACAGCTGCAGCGAGGACTATAGCCTCCACACACAGGGCGGCCGCTTAACCCACTATGCTACCGACCGTTATTTATTTTGAAGCATGAATATTGAATGTTTCAAGAATATCTCTTGTTTTTTTATTCATCTTATGTGATAATGAACTAAATATCTTCAGTTATAGGTTTTTGACTAAACAAGATGACATCACATTGGGCTTTTTTGGAAAGTATAGCTGGTTTCTTTCATTTCTTATTAATTATTTCATTGATTTCCAACATTTTGTAGAGCAAACAGTATTTTATCATCACAATATTTAAAAGTCCAGAGACATACAAGCAAGCCTGACAATCTCCTCATTAATATATTGTATATCATTATATAAATTGTATTATTTTGTTATGTATCTTTATTTTACAGTAAACGCAGTGTCTCAAACACTAACTCACTGTCACTTTAAATAAAGAAACAGTGTCTATGCTGCCGTACATATGGAAATGGAATTATATTATTGTGCTGAGTTTATCGTTTCCAGTATGTTTCTCTTTCATGTAGTGTCTGTAAAAACATCTGGTGAGAATAAACCCCTCTCCTCCTGCTCTCCTCCTGCTCTCCTCCTCCTCTCCTGCTCTCCTCCTGCTCTCCTCCTGCTCTCCTCCTGCTCTCCTCCTGCTCTCCTCCTGCTCCTCCTCCTCTCCTCCTGCTCTCCTCCTCCTCTCCTCTTGCTCTCCTCTTGCTCTCCTCCTGCTCTCCTCTTGCTCTCCTCCTCCTCTCCTCCTGCTCTCCTCCTGCTCTCCTCTTGCTCTCCTCCTGCTCTCCTCCTGCTCTCCTCCTGCACCCAGTCTGTATTATCTGATTATTTTGACACACAGTGAAATAAATCATCAGCAGTTAACCGGTACCTCTCCCTCTGCACCAGTTGGACTCGGTGAGCGAGAAGCTTTTGTGGCTGTGAGCTCTGCAGTCTGCTCTGCAGTCCACACATCACACCTCCTCAGTCGGGAGCAGAAATCGTTCAGGACTGTCTGGGAGTAAATCCCATCAGCCTTGGAGCTCCAGGCTGTGGCCTCCTCTGCAATGTCGTGCTTCATTAACAAACGCAATTACTCTCCTGATTAAAACCTTTCACTCCAGCGCTCTAAATCCAACGAGGCAAATGTAGCAATTTGCTGCATGGATTGCTCTGTGTGATATCAGATCTGTGAGGATTTAAAGCGTGCAGATGATCTATCATGTTTTACTTATGTATTAGTGGTGTAATTCAGCATTTTAATGCACCGTGCTCGAGCTCCTGGAAGCATTCTTCGAGCGAGCTGCTGCGTCTGAGCCGAGGCAATGCCGCTTTCCACCACATGAGAGCGCACTGAGGCTGCAGGACGGCCGGGGTTATTCATCAAACAGCTTTAAGTTCAAATGATTTGACTGCAACTCACAAACTTCAGAATAAAAGCCACTTATCACATTTCTTTTGAATTAAAAACTCTGTCGCCTGTGTTTGGAGATATTTGTGTAATTCAGAGTACGGTGGCGTGAGTGTCTGATCTGATGATTCACCACTTTTCTTCCATTTTACATTCATCATATCAGCGAACAAGCAAACTAAAGCGAGCACTGATTTGGTTTGCCATCACGCTTCATGTATCTTTATTGTCAGCGTTTGACAATTTGGTCTTTAACTCCTTTTTTTAAACTTTATTAGATAAAAGGAGGAGAGACAGGAGAGGGGATGACATGCAGAAAAAGGCTGCAGGCTTGAAATCGAACCCAGAGTGCTATGGGACAGATTCAGCCTTAGGACATGGGCCAAAAGCCCAGCAGGTGAGCAATCAGGGAGAACCCACACAGACCACCTGAGGTTCAAACCAGGACCTCAACCACTGCACCACCGTGCCGCCTCGAAGGACCGATGGAGGGGACGTGAAGTATATCTGGTGTCTGAAATCACTCCATATTCACAATATGGTGCACCACATTTAGCTCCCCCCTCCCAAGTCTATTTAAATGTCTGAAGTGAGCTGAGTGTGTGAGTGAATGTCCACGTCACGTACAGCACCACGCAAACCACGACAACTGATACGTGTCTGAAATTTTAATTTCCTGCTCGCTGTGGAGAAAAGCACATGTGTTTGTTTTACAGGGAGTGATGGATGAGTTCGGACACAGCCGTAGTCTCTGGTGGACTCGTGATCACTTCACTGTGAGGAAGAAGTCACGTGGAAATGTGTCTTATTGCAAAGAACCATATTTTATTGTACATTGCTCGTCTGTTTTAGACGTTTTACAAACTGAACTAAATGGATACAAAGATGTCTAACTGGTGATAATTCTAGGTATATTATAATTATAAAGGTCGGTTTGGACAGTTTCAAAGTAAAATGTGGATTAGAAAAGGTTTCTTATGCTAAAGCATCCATCCATTATCTGTACAGTAACCACTGATCCTCATGAAGGTCACGATGGGGCAGGAGCCTACTTGGGGTAAGAGGCGGGGTACACCCTGGACAAGATGCCAGCTCATCACCTACAGACGTGTGCATGTCTTGGAGTACCTAAGCCGGGGTCCAAGTCGTGCCTCCCACTAATTCTCAGAAGTCCGATCTGATTGTCACTTGATCTGATTGTAAACTCTCTCTCTACACTGGCCGTGACACATTTTCTTTTGCTGTCTCTGGACTTTTGTTATTTGGCTTGTTCGTAGTGCTGAACTTTTTTTCTACAGTATTTCGCAGCTCCGGGGGTGAAGAAAAAGCAAAATCTGAGCTGTAAATGCACAACGTTGGCAAGCACTGTCGTTCTGTGTAGTCTCTACGCCTTTTGGTTAGCGAAGGTGTACTTACACACACACACACACACACACACACATGCTGGTCCTTTCCAAACTCAAACAAATTTCCCTCTTATGTATGTAAAGTGATGCAAAAATTATGCGTACTAGCGAGCAGAAGTCCGCCCTCGCAAAACAAGTCCACAACTTCTCGGCGCTGCTCTTCTGCTGCCGAGCATCAGAGGACAAGCATCCCTTTAAACAGCTTATGAAGCGTAATCATCTCTAATCTATCCGCGTACCCCTTTTTATATAAACTCCGGGTTCCTTAAATCTCAATTTCATGCTTCAAATTATCCTCGCTCGCTATGATTAGGGGACAGCCTGACTAAATATTAAATTAGGTGGTTAAAGCTCGTAGCTGTAGGGGCAGCGTGCGGAGCTGGATCAATCTTTACTGTTTCATGTCTTATTTAATGCACATATTTAATATTCTTTAAACTTGATAAACTGTGCAGCTCGATCATTTAAATCACGACGATAATGTTCAGATTGTTTCATAATATTTATTCATATGTTATTGTCAGTTTTACATTTTAGATTTGCACTATTCGACTTGCAGTCCTTGTTTTCATCTTTATTTATAAAGGCGGATTTCTTATACGAAAAGCGACTTGAATAAATCTGATATGTTGCATTAATGTGAAAACTTCAGGTTTGGCTTTACGTGACTTTATTCTGCCTCCACAGCACTGAACTTTCCAACAGTTTGAACTGAACATATGGTGCACAAATAACTGCGACTCGTTCGGTTTGTTTGTTTTTTTTAGTTCTGTGAATGTTTCGTACAAAGTTTCTTGGAAAGAAACGTATGTAATTTGCCACTAATTACAGGCTAGACACTGTACAATTGGTACATTTCAAGTGAATTAATTGCAATCAATTGTTGAAGCAGAACTCTGTCTGTCTTTTAGTCTGTGCACAGCAGGCCGGCTGAACACGCAGAAAAGGGACATTTGCGTCCAACAATCATCATCATATTTAACGACATTTAATCATATATAAATTTCAGGAAACTTAAATGAATGAAAGTTTACTTTCTATTTTTTCTTACTCCTGCAAACTGCAAATCAAAGTCTGTGAACTCGACCTGTAAATGGTTAGCTATATAAACTTTAAAATATTAATTTTTTAATTGCAAATGACCTCTAATGAGTTGTTTCTGTTCACTGCACTGTACAAATACATGCTGCTTTTGTTAAATACAGACTATAAACTATGTTTTAATACAAACCAGACTGTAACCTGCATGGACAGCATCTATTTGAACCCAAATCCCCCTGAGATGAATCTGTTCATTTCAAACTCTGTGTGACGTCGACCTTCCCGTTACCTCTTTGTGGTCCTGCTCGTCTCCCAGCCGTTTGATCTTGGTGTAGTCGACGGGCAGGTCCCAGCAGTCGGCCTCGCTCAGCTGGTAGCAGCGGCTGCTGAGCAGAGCCTGCCGCTGGGGCGACATCGGCTGCAGGGGGGTTAACACCGTCCCGCTGCCCTCCGGACCGCCGGGCTGACCGGCCACATCCACCGCGCCGCTGTCGTCCAGGTCGCCAACCGGACTCTGATGGAGACAGGCGGAGGGAAAGATCTGATGCTCACAGGTGTAAAGCGGTAAACAAATATGAATGTTTGAAGGTTGGTGCAGAAATCAGCACAGCTCTTTAAAAATGACAGAGGTGCAGCGATTCATCTTTGCATTTTCATAAAGTTGGTGGGCTCACAAGTCACAGATTGAAGCAGCAGAGGCCCAGATATCCTGACTTACAGTCTCTCTGCAGAACTACACCCACGCCTTTCAAACTCCACGTCCCAGCTTAGTAACACAGGTTTTCAGTTGGAAGTTTGACATCTCAAGCTGCCCGAGAACACCCTCATGACAACATCTGGCTTATTTTACTCGCCGGTACTCGACGAGTAAACTGATCTTCATGTGTAAAAAGCAAACATCGGCTGTAATATCATCGCCAGAGCTTTTAAACTCTCAGATATCGATGTCAGAGTTTCCATATCAGCCGGGCCCTCGTAGAGTTGAAATTGAACTGATTTCAGACGATAAAAGGTGACACGTGCTCCCAGGTTCACATGAAAGCACCCTTATTGTTGTCCAACAGTAATAATAACAGTGTACTCACCAAGTGGACTGCTGAGATCTGGAGACATGGGAAAAAAACATTTTATGCACATTATCTAAACCATTTCGTTCACAGCATTTGTTCAAAGTTCAAAAACATTGGAGTAAACCTGCCCGACCGTCTGACAGCTCGTGTTTCTTGACCTGTCAGACTTCTATTCAGTGATTTCAGCATGTTTCCAGATCTCAACAGTTATCTTTGTGGGTAAAACGCTATTATGACACAACAAAACGGAGGCTCAAGTCGGAATAAATCTATAAAAACTCTCAGTATTTAACTTTTCCTCTGTCGTTTTGAGTCCTCTGTTTGATATCTGATATGAATTTTACCCTACACAGGTCAAAATAATGTTCTGATACTGTTCTTTCCACTCCTGCCACAGTGTGTGAATGTGATGCACGGAGGCAGGCGTGTGTTTGTGCACTCCGCCTCAGACTACCTGTGTCAGCAGGTCCTGGGGTTTCCCTCCCAGAGCGTGCGGGAGCTCCCTGCACCTCGTCGACAGGTTCAGGATGGCCGTGGCTGCCATGTGGGCCGCCTCCATATCGTGGGTGTAGTCGAAGCTGCTCTTACTGCAGGTGCTGCTGGCGCTGCTTCCTCCCCCTCCTCCTCCTCCTCCTCCTCCTCCTCCACCACCGCCACCACCTCCTCCTCCTCCACCACCGCCGCCGCCTCCTCCTCCACAGCTCAGGCTGCTGCTGCTGCTGGGAGCGTAGCTGCTGGTCGTACTGCTGGCCGGACTTGACGTTTTACAGTAGCGCTTAGCTGTTGGGATGCACACACACACACACACACACACACACACGCACATACAGATTTGTTAGATGGCATTCAGCCAAAATGTGCAGCAGATAGAGCATATCAAATTGAAAACAGATGCTCTGTTGCATTTAAAACGTGCAAAAGAGACAGAGATTGAATACACACACAAATATTCTGCATCAAAACCAAAACAACTCATGATTCCTCGGTGCCTCCTGCATCGTCCATAAACGCTTAAAAACACATCAGTCAGCCACACTGCTGCACTTTGTGACATGTTCCTTCATTACCATGAACACAAACTGTAGTTTATTTTGACTCATTCCCTCATACGCCGTCCTGCTGACCCAAATACTCACTAGAGCACCAAATATGGATTAATCCTCCGCTAAAAATAGTCCCCAACAAGATGCACTGTGTCTTCCTTCTATGTTTTAGACAGACTACAGAGATGTTTGACGATGTTTTTTTAGTAAATTAATGTTTTCAGTCGGAGCGAGCCGCGGACGGAAAGGGAAGTCGGAAAGTATTGAGAGACGGACCAACTCGCTGCTTCTTCTGGATCTGAAGACAGTGAGGAGACAAAAACAGAATCTAAACCAGACGAGGAGGGAGACACAGAGTCAGAAGAAAAATAAGGCAGAGGTGAAAAGAGAAAGATCTCAAGGGACAAAGAAGAAAGGGAGAAAGATATAGCGATTGTATGCTGGTGTGTGATGGTGCTCAGCAGGCTGGAGTGATGCTGATGGAGGGAAGGATGTTAGAAAGGAGGGAGGGAGTCGTGACGGAGGGGGAGCGCAGACACCTCGACTGAAAAAAAAAAAAACCTCCCTCTTGCCTGCGTCTCACTAATGGCTTCCAGCCAAAGAAACAGGGCTCGCCTCCATTATCTCTCTCCTGCTTCACAATCCCTCCATCTGCACCTCCTACCAGCCTCCATCCCTCCGTCCATCCACCGCTCAGAGGAGGCAGGCTCTTAGCCTGGCATTTCCATAACTCTGCTCTGCTTTCACTCTAGCCATGTGGAGAGGCGGAAAACACCGGCGCTTTCAGTGCTATAACAAAGAGAATACACTGAGTGCCGAGCATGTGTGTGTGTGTGTGTGTGTGTGTGTGTGTGTGTGTGTGTTGTCAAGCTTTTGTCGTCAAGTACAAAATGTTCTCCCTAGAATAGGAAAATGAATAGAAATCCCCCATAGTGGGATCATTTTGCAGGTTTTATTCCCCTCAAGAAGACAAAGGACTGACAGTAAGAAAAATCTGGACAGGAAACATTATTCATTTAATCATAATTAAAAAATATATATAGCAGATGGCATATTAATACACAGAAAATGGGATTAAGACTGAATGTAATAGATTTTTCTAGAAAATAATGACCTTACTTCTTGTTATTGTACTAAAGATGCAGCATCTGTGCAATGCTGCCACCCACTGTGACATATTGTTTTCCACCAGGGAGCCAAAAAAACAGCAAAAATGTCCATAAATGAGAACGCAACACCTCCTTTAAACAAAGGAGATGCGCAAAAGTCACATAATCTCACTGTGAGACTGAATTCAGATCTGCTCGTCGACGTGCGGTTTTCTTACCATCGTATCCCTTCGGGGAGGTGTCTCGTCCGTGGTGGGACTTGCTCGTCGGGCCTCTCTTTCCGTAGCCACCGTGCTGTCCGTCGTAGCCGCTGTAGTCGTAGCTGGTCTTGGAATATTTTTCCAGCTCCTTTGCCAGGTTGGACCGCGGCGTGCTGGTGGGAATGTTGTTTTTGTAGCCATACTGAGGGATCTCCAACTGCTTGACGAAACACATCGGCCTGAAAGGCAAACCAGAAGCAAATAAGAGGCCGGGGTTTGTAGACACTGCACCATTCGGCATCTCTGATTTAAGAGTGAAAATATATTCAACATATTTCCCAAGACAAAGATGAGCATGAACAAGACAAGGTAAACACTTCATAGAAATAGAAATTTGACTGCACCATTGGGCATCCCTCATTGATTTAAGTATAAACATACTAAACGCAATAGTTCAGGAGGAGAATGTTCTACTCCTCTAACTTTATCATTTGACACAACATTGTGTTTGTGTTTGTAGGGTTTGTGGTCCTGTTAACTTCCCTACACCATTTGGCATCCTTGATTTAAGACACAAAACAATTGAGGAGGCCAGGGTAAGAGGCCGGGGTTTGTAGACACTGCACCATTTGGCATCTCTGATTTAAGATTGCAAAAATATTCAACATGTTTCCCAAAACAAAGATGAGCATGAACAAGACAAGGTAAACACTTTATAGTAGTACGCTGGAAATTTGACTGCACCATTGGGCATCCCTCATTGATTTAAGTATAAACATACTAAACGCACTAGTTCAGGAGGAGAATGTTCTACTCCTCTAACTTCATCATTTGACACAACATTGTGTTTGTGTTTGTAGGGTTTGTGGTCCTGTTAACTTCCCTACACCATTTGGCATCCTTGATTTAAGACACAAAACAATTGAGTCTGAAGACTTTTTTTTTTTAAACTTCCGGAGTTAAAGTTTGTATGTTCTGCACCTGGTTTCCACCAATGCAAATGTGAGGTTTTTTACTGCACCATTCAGCATCCCCGATTTAGGTAACACGGTTAGATATATTTTACTGCTGTGTTCCCATCATAAAATGGCAAGAAAACAAGGTAACAGGGTAGGTGATGCATGATTTATGCTTAGATATCAATGTGCCATTCAGCATCCCTAATTAACACATGATGGTTAAAGGTTAGCTTGCAACATTCAAAATCAGCATTCAAAAACGGCAACATTAAAATCTCTAATTTAAGTAAGAAGGGTTAATATAATTTACAGTTGTTACCCATGCATGCTGACTTCCCTGATAACGTGGGTAATGGGGAAAAGACTGGCTTTGTGTGCTGGTGGTTCACCGGACCATTTGGCATCACTGATTAATGAGACAAGAACCTAAAAAAGTTCTATGAGACATTTGCCAATCCCTTCTTGTGTTATATAACTTTTCGAGGGGAAAGGCTAGCTTGTTCATACAGTTTTTCCTCCACAGTTTTGCTGCACTATTGAGCATCCCTAACTTATTAAGGTAATTTCACTGCACCATTCAGCTTCCCTGATTTAAAAAGAAAATGAATGTAGTCTACAGCTGTTTCCCCAAACCCTTGTTGACAATGAATACGACGAGGAAGGACTTGTGTTCATAGATTTGAATGCACCATTCGGCATCCCTCATAAACATATGACCGAGCACATTATCATAATTAAAACACATGATTTTAATGCTGATCTGACTCTAATTCAGAGTGGGGGGTGGTACCTGAGGACACGGTCTGACGTCTGATTGGTCTTACTGCCGCTCTCAGTCGGGTGGCTCTTCTCGTGGACCTTCGCCATCTTCTCTGCCGCAGCGATGGGACAGCCGGACAGACTGGAGGAGGAGGAGGAGGAGGAGGAGGAGGTGGAGGGGGGAAGAGACAGCACACGGCCTGGTTACATACTGTACTGAACACACACACACACACACATACGCACACACAGCATCTGGCTCTGAATGAAGAGTGGCTCAGCTGTCAGTAACAGCAGCACAGGATGAATTATGGATTTTAAATGGCCTACTTTATGATGACTGCATTACTGGTTTACTGACTGACAGTTGGTGACTGACTGGTTTACTGACTGACTGACTGGTTTACAGTCCACCATACAGGTCGATAGTTTGCTGGTATTTCTCGCGGCTCGTGGATATCAAGTCAGCATCTAAATCAGTGGTTCTTAACCTTGTTGGAGGTACCGAACCCCACCAGTTTCATATGCTCATTCACCGAACCCTTCTTTAGTAAAAAATAAAATATGATTTTTTTTACTGGTGCACAAAATGAACCGTGCATTAACATCACCTTGTTCAAATAACAAAACCAACACAGTGCATGAACTCACAACAATTTACGTCAGTGTCACTTCTGCTGTTGCCTTTGAGAGACCAGTTCAGATATGCGTGGCTTCACCTTGGCAAGTGCCAGTCTCATGTCATTTTCACAGCAAAGTCTGTTCCTTTTCTTAGTTTTTATGTCCAGCATCCTCGAAAACGATTGCTCACAAAGATATGTTGTAACAAATGGTATAAAAAATTCCAGGGCGGAGGCTCCACCGAACCCCTGAGACCGACTCACCGAACCCCTCGGGTTCGATCGAACCCAGGTTAAGAACCACTGATCTAAATGAAGTCGATGCTGATTGGACGGACAGGCGTTCACGAGTCTCGTGGGTTGTTGTGAGTTTTAGGGGAAAAACACAAAACTTAAAAACTTCCTGCACATCCTCAATCACACACATACACACACACACGTATTTTAAAGGATGATAGGAGTGTGTGACAGATCAGCACGGTGGCTGCTGCTGCTGCTGGTGCTGATGCTGCTATGAAGGCGTTTCCATGGCGACTGCCAGACATGAAAGCTGGTAGCTAACAGTAGCTAGGCTAGCCAGCTAGCGCTTTGTTTCCTCTCCCAGTGGAGCTGTGCTACATAACACACCCTGCAGCCACGTCTGAGCGAGTGTGTGTGTGTGTGTGTGTGCTTCTGTCTGCCAGCGCACGTGAGCTGCTGTCTGTGAGCTAATTTGTAAGTGTCTTACA
Organism: Larimichthys crocea; assembly: GCF_000972845.2. Classification (NCBI taxonomy): domain Eukaryota; kingdom Metazoa; phylum Chordata; class Actinopteri; family Sciaenidae; genus Larimichthys; species Larimichthys crocea. The sequence goes on from NC_040021.1 coordinate 21,958,982, forward strand.
CACATTTGTGTGCATGTGCATGTGTGTGTGTGTGTGTGTGAGAGTGTGTGAGGATATGTGATTGTGTGTTCCAGTAAGACTTTGTTTGCATGTGTGTGTGTGTGTGATCCGAAGCTCTATGTATGCGTGAGAAAATGTGAGTGTGAATCCTAATCACATTACATAATTCAAAAAAAGTGTGTGTGTGTGTGTGTGTGTGTGTGTGTGTGTGTGTGTGTGTGTGTTTGCAGCCTGTATGTGATGCTCTGCTGAACTGCTGATGAACACCTTCAGCTCAAACACGGTGAAATCCTTCTCACATGCACCTTAAATGAGCGAACGTTCCACCCTTTTTTGCATGACGACAGTGGAAACAGAGAAACATTTTTCCCATCAGGGTCGAGATAAACCTCGATCGGTCTTTGGTCAATGGCAAAGACGAACAAAGATCTCACATGTGAGCGTTTGTAGAGACGAGAGACTTCCAGTAAAAGGTCGTTTTTTTCTGATTTTTAAACTTGAAGAACAAGAGAGGCCACTGACATTACGGCCCAATGAAATCAACAGAGACTTGATTTACATACGACCTCATATCTTAAGATCTGACTTGAACACGATGCTCAGGTTTTTGCCTGGTCAAATCTTTGTCTCAACATTAAGAGGCTGAGAGACTTTAAAAGATAACTGACTTTCTTCCGAGGACTTGGGACTTGACTTTGCCTTAAAGGTCCAGTGTGTAACATTTCATGAGGATCTATTGGCAGAAATAAGCCCTTACAATAAGCCCTTCATATCTACAGAGAGAAACCAAACACCGGCTTTTGAGAGAGCTTTTCAGCGGCTGAAGTTTCTCCTACATGCTCTGAGATGTAGGCGGGCACGAGGGGTGATTCAGTCGGTCGCAATCTGCAACTTCACTGCCACTAAATCCGGACCTTCAAGGACGTGAGACTTTTTCAGGAATGCAGCTGGGGAATTCTCTTTTTTTATTATACGGTGCCAAATTCTGTTAGTTGCACTGGTTCTAAAACTCTGTAGAGAAAAAACAGAGATACACATACAACTTTTACATTTTCTGATCTATTTTGTTTCAGTATCAGTCTGCGATGGTCTATATGGAAAGAGTCATGAGAAATCTTCTGATATGACACTATCAAAAATAACATTTAATTGAATTCAATACATTCATGATGCAAAGATGGTAAGCAGAGGTCAAATTGGATGGTTCAAAAACTCAAAAAGTGAGAAATGTTATTTGTATTTTAACGTCTGTCTTCATGCTATCATAAAAGTATTTTCTGAGATCGTACACGATCGTACACCTCATGTTAAAGGATTCTCACGCATCAATAAACTCTTATCCTTTGCAGGGCTGCAGGGGGCTGGAGCTGATCCCAGCTGACACTGGGCATCACCTCGGACATTTTTCACAATATATTCTGAGATTTTTTAGACCAAACAATCGAATAATCTAAAAAATAATCAGAAGATTCATCAATGATGAAGACAATTGTTCGTTGTAGCACTAAAATTCACTCAGGTTGCCAGTTCACTGCAGGGCTGATACATGGAGACAAACAACCGTTCATGATCACATTCACACCTACGCGCAATTTAGAGTCACCAATTACTCTGCATGTCTTTGTGAGAGGAAGCCAAATGACCCGGAGGAAAAAACCCACGCAGACACAGAGAAAACATGCAAACTCCACACAGGAGGCTCCCGAAATAAACTCCAGTCTTACTGAATGCAAATTTAGGGAAGCAAATGTGACGTCCTGCCATCGGAGACGTGGCTACCAATCAGAAAACAGAGAGGCAACGCTGAAATTTCAACGGATTCATCTCGAGCTCCTCAATCAAACAGAAAGCAGACTTTACAGTGTTTGCACTGTAAAATGTGCCACATTCACATGTCGGCGGTGTTACTCAGGCAGTTAGCGGCCCGGGGCTGAAGGACGCTTACTCACCTGCGATGCGAGTTCCTGTTGCTATTGACATGACCCCGTCCAGAGCAGCCAGGAGTGGGGCACTTTAAAACATTTTCATACATGGCAAGGACTTTGACAGACAGGAGAAGGTGAGAAAGACAGCGAGGGTTAGGAGCAGACAGGAAGAGTTACCAAGCGTTCAGCTACGACGGTGAGGCATGCACAGATTACAAGTGCTCGACAACGGGCCAGTCAGTTTTTTTAAAAGGAAATGATAATGAACACAGCAGCGAGGATTCAGTGTTGTGACGAACTCCAGCGTGAAAGGATTATGTGTCAGAAGTAAACACATTTTCCCCTGTTGGTTCCAGAAAGGTGGCGAGAGCTGCTTCTACACAATGAAAGAAGACCTCCCTCCAAGCAAAGTTTTTGCCACAAGTTAAATGTGAACGTCCTCCCCCTCTAACTACTCTCTGTTTCCAGTCATGTCTGCTGCATGTAATCCTTTCCTGCTGGGGAAACACAAGTCTCATCTGCATTTTGAACGCCGGCGCTCGTTTCATGAAATTTCATGAGACGAGAACAAACTGGAAGCAGCAAGAGTTTGTCATGCACAGCGAAAGTCTACTGATGACTCTGCAGATGGTGGACGAACAACGTGTGCGGGGCGGTGATGAGCATACGCCGGTTTATCATTCTGCATCAGAAGAATTAAATATTCAAATCTGTTTATGTGTCACGTTTCCATCTACAGTGGAAGTGCACATGTTGACAGGTTGAGCCGCATTTTCTCTACCAAGACACTTTAAATACTGTCATATTTTTATTTCCCATCTGTATCATTTCTGAAAAATAACTGGCATCTATTTTGATAATCAATTCATCCTTAAAGGTCCGGTGTGTGTGATTTAGTGCCATCTAGTGGTGTAGTCGCTGACTGCACCACAGTCTGCACACCCTCTCTTTCCTTGCGTCTAGATTCAGTGTTTAGTTTGTGAATAGAAACACTGTGGTTCAACATTTTGGACTCCATAGAAGAGGAAGAAGAGGATCTGCAGCTTCTGTATAGATATATAGTCCTATTTTAAGTTAACAAAAACATTAAAAAATATTATTTTCAGGTGATTATACACTAATAAAAATAGAGTTATGAATATTTTACATATCCTGACAGACATATTCTGTAAATAGACCCCCTAAATCTGGCACACTGTACTTTTAAAGTCATTTTTCATGGAAAAAAAAATTTGTTTTCAGCCTCTTTAAATGGAGATTTCCTGCTTTTCTGTTTTATATCATATTGAGTTGAATATCTTTGTGGCTTGGACTGACCAGACAAAAATTTAAAGACATAACCTTGGACGATTTTTACTATGTTCTATGTTTTATTTCACTAAACAATCAGTTAATTTAGAAAATAATCTAACGATTAATCAATGATGAAAATAATGGACTGGACAAGTTAGGACTGGATGTGTCTTGGAAAAATGTGAAACTGTGTGCTTTACTCTCATAAACTTAATTACATATACTAAAATAACATCTCTAAGGTTTCGTGTTGTGACTTAGTTTTGAGAGTTAGTTGAATAATTTGAGTCTTTGCTGCTCTGCAGTTATATATATTACCACAACTGCTATTTCTAATGAATTTATATTCCATTCTGTTCTCCTTTATATCGTTAGAGGTGCATCGTCCCACCAAGGTGACTTTAGTCTGATCTAAATTAAAGCTAGTGTTACCTAGGTTGGGTGGTTCGGCGTTGTTCTCATGCAGGTCGTTTTGGTGAGTTCTTTGCAGGCAGCAGATGGACCAAACTTTTTGTTCATGCTGTTCATGTTACATCAGCAACACAGATACCAAAACCAGACATCAGGCAGGTGTGATGATGAGGAAGAAAAGAAAGTAAAGGAGGACACGAGAACTAAAGGAACATAAAACCCAAAACCTTCTAGTGCGCCATGGTGAACATAAAGAGCGTTTGGTACTATGAAGACTGAGCAGGAACAGCCACATATTCACTTCATATTAAAACCACGAGTAGTCTGACGAGCAGTGAATCCTCAGCTCCACCTGTAGCAAGTCAGCCCGGTCTCCAGCACAACAAAACACAAAATGTGTGTGAGTCATGCAGGACGGACGCATGATGGTGGACAGCTAACATGCCCGACATTCTCCAACTTTCACTGTTACACAATCCATCTAACAAGTCATTTAAAGTCAGTTCAATCATTTAAATCTTAAATCAAATGAGATGCATGTTGAGATTATTCCAATCGTGCCCATTGGAAATTGGTGATTATCCTTCAAATTAACTTCAGTTATTAATCATGGTATTATTTTATGTTATATATATATTTTCTATGGACATTAAAGGGCTACACAGTGGCATCTAAATACTGTCAGATAGGCTGTGGGCAGATTTTGTTTTACAGTTAAAGGTTATGGAGTCAGATCTACAAACGTTTCTCAGAGGCAGAAAAATTATCGGATTAATCTGTTAAATTAAAGATTAAAGAACAAATTTTCATTTTTTGTTTATTGCACATCTTAAATCAGCTGCCTTCACTGTTAATTGTAGGAGTGAAACCATATACGAACATTGCACAACTGCCTTTAATCAGCTGAATCAAATAAATTAGAGTTAATATTGAATTTTAGTTTGATGTAGCTGACAGTGATGGTGTTTTCCCACTGATTTATTAACACGTCTGTGGTGTGTTTTCAGTAATATCGTAGCAAGAAAGAACTCTGAATTATAACTTAGAAACCGTGAAAGGTTTTTCTCGGCCATTTCATTCTGGTATTTATCCAACTGTGCCTGTATCAGTTCCTCAACCAATGAGATCGTTTCTGCCTCCAAAGCAGCTTCACCTCTGAGAAATGATTGCACAATAAAAAACCACAACCTCCAACGTCAGACTGAAGCACCGTGCGAGCTGAAATGACTTGTCAGACTGTTTTCACTGCGACTTTTTTTTACATCTCGGCGTGTTTTCAGTGCAGCATGACATCCAGGCAGTGGACCTACTCTCAGGCGGGACTCGGTCTTTGTGAGGACACCCGGACAGGCTGCGGTGATGTGGGTACAGACCCGTCACATGACCAGTCCCGTCACAGCCCGGTGTCGGACACTTACTCTCCTTCTTCTCTCCTCTGGAAGAGTCTGGAAAGGACAGAGAGAGATGAGACAGAGAAAATGAGAAGGGGGGGCGGTGTCGAGTGGAGTGTTGGCACAGTCGGCTGTTTTCTGGCACATGTGAATCGGGTCTGAGCCATATACGGGTGCCAGATTTAGTTCGTCACCTGGCTTCATATCTAAGATTTGTTAGCGAGTCAAATAGGTCTGATGTTGTTACCCACTGACCAATCAGAGCATCGACTGCAGGATTAGGGACGGGCACAAATATCTTCTGATGTTTTTCAAACAAATCAAGAGGAAATGAACTTTGTTCGAGACCAGTCTCAGCGGCAGAACACGGTCTGGTTTCGCCACAGATGATCCATAACAACTGAACTAAAACTTAAAGGTCCAGTGTGTTGGATTTAGTGACACCTAGCGGTGAAGTTGGAGATTGCAACCAAAGGAATACTCTCCCATGCCTCACCCACTCCTTCGAAGCATGTAAGAAAAACTCACATAAAATATCTAGATCAGTGTTTGGACATAAAGGGTTCATTTTAAGACAACGAAAACACAATTATTCTTATTTTCAGGTGATTATACACAAATTAAAACAAACTAATGAATGTTATATTCAATTCCTGCCAATAGATCCTCCTAAATCTTACACACCGGACCTTTAAATAACTTTCTGAACAGTCTGAATCCATCTACACGACGTTCACAACACCACTGCATTTCACTGGGTGCAGATTGCAAAGCGGTATCTTCTGCTATAGGATATCTTTGCTAGTTTGGTTCAGGGGGGAAAAATGAAACAAAGGGATCAGCTAACATGAACACAATGTACGGCTCCACTTGTGCACTCGGGTCGAGCTTTGGGCCAGAAATTGTTCCCAGTTTACTGTCCTTGTTTGGATTCATAATGAAAGTTTTCCTGTGGACTAATATAAACTTCCTGCGGGCTAACAAAGGCATCATCTGTGCTAATGAAGCAGTCTGAAGCCCATCCGAGTCCGCTGTGTGGCTGATGACTGCGCCGCTCTGACTCCCTTCCCAGCGGCGTTGGGGTTGTATTTGAGTGGATTTAGAGAAATAGGCCGCAGATAGCGTCCCACAGATGGATTTGCTCTCCTAACGGGCCGTGCAGATTGCCATTACTCATGCCTGACAAGCCGGCCGTCTGATGTTCCCACACCGGCCTATTTTAACAACATAAGCTGCTGTCAGAGGAAAACCATGCATCTGCAAAAAAAAAAAAAAAAAAGAAACGTGTTGGTCCTGAATGCACAAAACGAGTGCCCATTATCTCAACGGCGGCCATGTACAGCATTTCTGAAATAACACAATGGGATTTTAACAGGTTTTAAGAGCCCAGGGGTCAGAAAACTCATTCAGCCCAGCGATGTGCACATAAGTGTTTGAATCAGGGAGGAAAAAGACTCACATTAAAGTTACAGTTATGTGTTTTTTTTTTTTCCTGCTTCAGTGCCGATAGCCTCCGGCGGCTTCAGTGTTGTTGAGGGTTACAATAAGTCAGGCAGACTAGATAAACTTCCTCCCAGCTGACCTGGGGTCAGATTTTTGGAGTAAAAGCAGATTCAGGTCAAATGTGACGCAAAGAGGTGAGGAGAAATTGGCACAATTTAGAGAGGAAACATGATCAGATGACGGCTTTGTGAACACAGTTCAAACACCAGAGATTTTAAGAACAAAAATTTCATTGTTTTTATCGTCTTACGCTGCACAGATTCAGAGCTTGTTCGTTAATTTTACTGCTAGATTATTTTAAAATCGTTGGTTGGACATTATTTTGTTCAGGTGCTGTGCACACTGATGTAGTTTGATGGTGTGGAGCTGCACACTGACGGACTGAATGAACTAAATTCGCCTCTGGAAGTCCAGCCATCGTGTTAAAAATAGTCCTCCCAGACTTACTTCCTCTTTCCCCAGATGTAAAATATCTGAGCGTTGGACCATGTGGATGAAGAAACAATGAGGACTCCTCATACAAACACAAAGCTTTGTTTAAAACTAAACATGATATGCTGGAAACTAGACATCCTCTGGAGGTCCCGTTCCACTTGGAGATGTTTTGTTGAAAAGGAAGCAGTTCATGTATGTGATGTTTTTATGGATCAATCCCAAATTTGACCTTGTAAGATCTAAAGAGACCTCGTTCTGCAGCAGGTTCTTTGAGCAGTCTGATAAACTGACATGATGAATAACATGAAAAACATTACAATGCTAAATTTCAACGTCAGAAGTACTGTACAGTTTTGTAGCATTTTAATTACTGCGTATTAATTTTACTGCATACGTAACATTTTGTTCAGGTGCTGTGCACGCTGATGTAGTTTGAGGGTGTAGAGCTGCACACTGACGGACTGAATGAACTAAATTTGCCTCTGGAAGTCCAGCCATCGTGTTAAAAATAGACCTCCCAGACTTACTTTCTCTTTCCCCCAGTTGTAAAATATCTGTAGACTCCTCATGAACACCAAGCTTTGTTTAAAACTGAACAGGTTATGCTGAAGAAATAAACTTTTGTCCAGGAAACCAGACATCGTTTGGTCAGAGAAGTTTTGTTGAATTTTATGGATAAATCCTAAATATTGACCTTGTCCATGCATGAAACCAACGCTACTGTGCCTCGTTCTGCTGCAGGTTATGTGAACAGCACACGTTCATACATGTTATGCTGCAGAAAGAAAAGTTTGTCCATGATACCATTGATTGATTAGTTAACTAGTTAATTAGTTACTTTCGTAGCCTAAAACTGTGACATGAACAAACATATAGAATCAACGTATACAGACTTCAAACTTTGCGGAACACCGATCGATAAACACAAACCGAGGGTCAGTGTGTGGGTTTATGCTGCCTACCTTTAGGGTAGTACGCCCTCTTCAACCCATCGTGGTGCATCCTGGACTTGCGTTCCTCTCCAGCGCTGCTCAACCTCGAGCTATGCTCGCCGTGGCCGCGATGATGATGGTGGTGGTGATCCCGGCGAGGAAACGTGTGCTCCGAGGCCATCCGGTCCCTCATGACCTTTGCCCTCTCTGATTCCAGCGCGATGGCCTTCTCCAGCAGCGACAGGTTTCCCTTGGCCATGTCGAAGGTCTCATCCGAGCGGTCAGAGGCCACCGATGTGGTATCTTCGTCGCCCTCCTGGCTGCAGCTGGTTGGATAACCTCTGGACGCTGGGCTCAGCTGCTCCTCCAGCTTCATCAGGTTCACCATGTCGGAGTAGCTGCGCTCAAGAGACCTGGGCTCCCCCGGTGCACCCTGCTGGCAGCTGTCGTACCTGAGAGGTAAGTAGGACAAGAAATGACCACCAGTGAGAACACAGGAGAAGGTTGTCTAGTAATTTGTTCTCAGTGCCTGGAGAAATATTGGTTTGTCTGGAAAACCAGACATCGTCTGAAGTTCCTGTTCAGTTATTACAATACACAGTCTGAATTCAAGTACTCCTACTTGAATTCAGATTTAACTCCACAGCTTTAGCCTACAGTATTTGGCCATAACACATTTGTGTCTCGCAAACACAAACAGATGGCATTCTAATAGAAATGACAACAACAACATTACTGCCATGAAGCAGGACGGTGTGTTTAAACAGTGTGGATAACCTGTCAGTAACATCTTTAGTCTCTTGTACAACAAAGAATGAACATGTCAATCGCACATACATTTTTATTAACATAAGCGGCTGCAATTCTGCGCGCCGTCACTTAGAAAGAGGAGGGGGAAGAGGAATTCGCCATAGATACCATCTTAAAGTCTGTGTAGGAATAAAAATAATACATATGTGTTCTGAGTTTGTCAGACTAAAGAAGAAAGTGTTATTAACCACCCAGCCAAATTTGAAAGATTAAAAATATCGACACGTTTATGAAATTAGGTGTCAAAATCAGGTAAAATTCATTCTCAGCTCCAGGATTGTGGGGGCGTGTCCTCTGAATTTTGAAGCAACGGAAACGTTCAGAAAATGACATGACTAACTTTGAAACACTCCGAGCTGAGATGAATTTATCTCTATGGCTCTGCTCAGGGTGGCCTCAGCGTGTCATCGAGCCACCCTTTAAGGACCGCCCACTAAATCCTGAAACTGAAAACTGGTGAAAAACTATTTGATTGTTTGAGTAATAAATTGTTCAAAGTCTTTTCACGTGTTTTCAGCAACTATTTTCCAACATATTTAATGTGTTTTGAAATAAATCTTAGAGTTACCTTTATACGGACTTTAAAACAGTGTATGTACAAAGTCACTCTCCTCAGACAGCATCAAGACATAATTTCAATGGTCCAAAAAAACGATCGTTGGATTACTTTAATACTGAAGCAAATTACATATGTGATGATTCTCAGGTAAGTTATAGGGTGCTTCTTTTTCTATAATTCCTTAACGTTGACAGACGACTCCCTTTATTTTACTTCATTTGACGCAAATTCCAGCACTCAGGCACTCAGACGAAGTATTGTAACTGTCTCCATGAGCTGTGTCACATAAGGAAGCCAAACAACTTATTTTTATGCATCTCCCTCTTTTCACTTCACACAAATAGAAAGAAATAAACATTTACATAATTTCTGGTTTCTGGATATGAATCATCCAGTTTCTGTTGTACTGACTCTTCGGCCCAAATGGAAATCCATCCATTCATCCATTCTGCCTGTTGTTGTGGCTTCGTCTTTACTGTAATGCCGTAGGCGCATGAGTACATACTTCTGCAAATGCAGAAGGTGCCAGTTAAGTAGCTGGTCCTTCACATCATGTCTAGATGTAGTCAAAACAATCGGATCATAGTGCACCCTTAGTGTGTCTTGGGTACATTCGCAATTTACTTGACAACTTGAGATCATCGGATCACCCAAGGCTGGTGTTAATCCCTGGTGTAAAGTTTCTTTGCCTTCCTCAATTCTCCTGCACCTCCACCAGGAGGCGTGCCTCACAGTTTGAATATCCCTACCTACTTTGGGCAAACAACGCAGATTTCCCTCCCAATAGAAACGCCAATAGTAATTACATTGGACATTACAATATGAATACGTGGAATAAAGACAAACATGATCAACAGACTCTTTAGAGATGACGTACCTGTTCAGGTGATGCACCATCTGATGGTCTGTTGGCATCTGCAGTTGGTGGTGGAGGGTGTGGTGGACGGGCCGATCAGACGTCTGCGTCTCGTTCAGTTTCCGAGCCAGATCGAAGCATTGGTTCCTCAGACACTCCAGACTGCTGAGACACACCTCCTCCTCGCTCTCATCTGCCTGAACCCTGACCCCGACACCGCACCGTCCGTTAGCATGGCCATCGTCCACCATGGCACCTTCTGGGTATCCGTCCTCAGGCAGCATGGCGCCGTGGCCCTGCGCCAGGAGCTTCAGAGAGTCTACCGTTTCTCTGACAACGTCGCTGTCGAGGTCCACGCTCAGCTCTCCTTTACGGTCGCCCTGATCGCTGCCATCATCCTCATCATCGTCCTCGTCTTCGCCGGCGCTGTTGGAAGAGTTGCTGTTCATCTCAGACTCGGTCATGGCCTGGTAGGCAGCGTCTTCCGCGATCTTGCCCAGGTTGAGTAGCGACTTGGCAACCAGCTCGTCGTAGTTCTCGTAGTCCTCTCCGGTGCCGTTACCAGCGCCGATGGTGCAGCTGTTGTTGTTGTCGTCCTTCAGAACTGGAATGAGCTTTGATTGTCCACTGGGTTTGTAGTGGTTCTCTACTGTCGGGAAAGAACAAAGAAACTCTCAGGCTTTACAGCGTTTGTTCGTCTGAACACAAAACCCATCTCACATCACGGCTAGATTTTACAAATCAGCAGAGCTTCACTCAGTATTTTGCACCATAAACAACATAATCAGTAGGTAATTGGTCAAAAAGAGGAAATGGATTCATTTTGTAGATAATATAACTATCTCCTGTCTGCTATTTATAGAATAGAAATCCTGCAGATGAAAGGGATGAAGCTCTAATAAACCCAGCGATGCTAATGAACACAGATTCTCATATATTTCTGAATACATTAGCTGCATCCCTCCCAATTATGATCCACTGTTTACTCACAAAAAACATACAACCAGGAGCTGTGCAGAGCAGCGTCGCTCCGCTCTGCTCTGCAGCTACAAGCCTCGCTGTTGATTTTGGGGACAGAGAGAGAGAGAGACGGCGAATGAGAGCAGAGAAATTGAAAAGGGAGGCGTGTGAGGTGCTCCGATTCAGGAGCCATAAATATTCTCAGGAGGAGAAGCCGAGGCAGAGCGCATGTGACACGTCCGCCGAGACGAGGGAGGCGAACGGTTGGGGTGGGGGAGAGAGAGAGGATGGGGAGGATGGTGGGGAGTTAATAACTCAGCAGAGCTCCTCTCCCGATTATTCGTGAAGCGCTGTCAGAAACGATTGAGGACACGGGGGGTGTCGGGGAGGAGGGAGGTCGAGGGAAATGTGGCGGGCGGGAGAGAGAGGCGCAGAGCATCTGGTCTACCAGAGATTGGGCTCAGCAGCTCTCAACACTTTCTGCTCTCTCCACTGCAATGCAAACCAACACCGGTCACCACGACCAGGATATGACCTCCAACCTGAACATTGTTCATCCGTCTGTTAAAGTCAGTGTGTTTTTGTTGCTTTCATACAAAAAAAAGTTCCATTTTGACTCTGTTCAAACATGATGCACGATCCAAAATGAGATCATCTGCCCACAAAGTGACCCGTAACTTATGTCAACATCTTCCTGAAACGTGACCTCTTGAATAACGACCAGAGGAACGTCATAATTACAGTGATTAATCATGTAAACGGTCAATAATTTTTGACATGTCATTGTTTCAGGAGCTGATCTGGACCCAGCTGGAATCATTCATCTTTTCTTTACCTGTGTCAATAATGTATTACAGACAGCTGACCCTGGATCTGTCATAAATGATGCAATCACGCCCCTGCTGAGATGTCGTGACACAGCCAATGTTACCGTTCATAAAACTGATGTGTGACGGCATTTCACAGCTGCTGTTTGGTTTACGTGTCAGACTGCAGCAGAGACAGGTGACAGGTACACACTCTGCACAGGTCACCAGTCTACCTGACACTAACACACATGGACAAACAATTAGCTGCATCTACAACAATTTAGAGTCACCAAGTGAACCTAACCTGAGCGTCTTTGGACTGTTGGTAGAACATGCAAACATCTGGCAGATGTTTTTCTGTTGGGCATCATTGCAAACCACTGCACCAACATAAGAGCTTTGACACTGAATCTGATTTTACAATAGTTTGACTCCAGATCAAAAATCACTATACTGAAGTTAGAAAGATTCTCATACTTATTATTTAATAGTATCTTCATAAGATTTGCAATAAAACAAACCAAAGTTTTATATAATAATATAAGAAGTTTCAGTTTTTTACACACAAAGGGTTTATAAACATGCAAAAGGTAGAGTGATGGGCAACCTGGGAGCAGTTAGGGGTTTGTTGCCTTGCTCAAGAGCACATCATCAGTGCCCAGGACATGAACCGGTGGTGGACTTGAACCGGCCACCCTCCGGTTTCTAAAGCCCCAACAGTCATGAAATATATTCACATTCTGCGACTTCTTCTTTATATATTACTCTTCGTTGTTAGTGGCGGGGTCCGCCATTCCCGTGCTTTAATTTAATTTACCTACCTACGCTCAAGGGATTCGCAGGAAACGAGAGGCATGTCTTTAATCCAGCGTTACAGTTTTTAATTTGATATCAGTGTTTAACCTGTGGAACTCGCAGAAAACGTCGTTTATGTGTCACATGACAAAAATCAGAGTCTCCGAACGACAAATAAATAATCAGCAAACTCACCATGCTGACGATTCTGCTCCTCTTCCTCCTCCTCCTCCTCCTGCTCGTCCTCCTCTCCCTCATCCTCCTGCTCCTCCTCGTCATCACCATCCTCCACTTCTTCCTCCTCCTCGTACATCCCCTCCTCCTCCTCCTCTTCCGCCCGTCCTCCTCCCATTGTCGCATCCGCTCTCTCCACCTCTACCTCCTCCTCCTCTTCTTCGTCCTCCTCCTCCTCCTCCTCTCCCTGGTCCTCGTTGTCCTCCGAGAACTCGTCCTCCACATCGCCGTCTTCATCCCCTTCTCTCTCTTCCTCCTCGTCCTCCTCCACTACTTCCCCTTGCTCCTTCCCTTCCACCCCCACCTTCATGGCTTCATTACCGTAGCTGGTGTAGGCGCTGGCGTCCTCCTCCTCCTCCTCCTCCTCTCCCGGGCAGGAGGTGAGGAAGGGCCTCCTCTTGGCAGCCGGCTCCAGTGGCTGTTTTTCCAGAGCCTTCCTCTTCTTGGCCAGCGGGCAGCCGTAGACGCTGAAGCGAGACAGAGGGCACATACATGATCAGCAGCCATCTTTGTTCTCTGATTTACTATTTGATCTTTTGCAATCTTTAACAGTGTTATCTTCAACTTTTCGCTGACCCAAAGCTTGCTCTCCTGCCGCTAACTGGAGCCGACTCTCAGGTCAAATAAGTCTGAAAACAAAATCTGGCAGACACACATCTCGCCCAGATTATATCTGATCCTACGGAGCCAGAACACAGACGAGCGTGCCAACACTCGGCTGTAAACAACCCGACTTAGCCGCAGAGTGTGGTCGTAGATTATTTTTGGGTCCTTCAGAACACAACTCACAACTGTACGCACGAACATTAAGCTCCAAATCTGGTTGATGGAACCAGGATGGATCTCACATGTTCTCTTTGGGATCTTCTCAAGCTTTGGAACCGTACTACCAATGTTACAGCGAAAGCGTCACAAAAATATAGTGCCAGTGGGAATATCGTTAAGTTGCAGCAATATGAGGTAATCACACAGATTTAATGTCAATTATTAAAAATGAAATGTGACGTTAATAAAACTCTGTCCTGAAGTCGGAATGTCTATTTACCAAGAGTGCATCACGAATAAATGGCCAGGTTTGTCCAATTAGAGGTATCTTTTAATATTTTTTCATCATGAGGGGATCACATGAGAGTGACACGTCTCCGATATGCAATGCAACGTCAAACTATCTAGAAACATCACGTTTTTTTAAGCACATTATAATCATGGCTTGTTGTGTTTGGCTGTTTCTCGACAGTTCTCCTGTTTCCACCTTTGATTGACGTGAGAATTAAGTAAACGCAGCATACGAACAAAGCCGTATTTGACCTCGCACGTGCATTGTTGCTTCCCAGTTGAAACAACACGGCTTTACAAAACACTTTTTTTGTTGTGTTATTTATGATTTTAAATAATAATTTGTCATCTCAAAAATATTCATTTTTATGACAACATAAAACTGTCAAGATCACACCATAATTCCAGTGTTTTATAATTAGATTACCGTCAAGATCTGAGGTTTATTTTAAGCTTTCAAACAGCGAGTATCAAGAATGGAGGCCTTACACGTGCATGTGTACATGAGAGTTGTATTATATTGTGTGGGAACTTTGTCACAGAAATAAATACATTTAAAGGATCAGTGTGTAGGATTCAGTTGCATCTAGTGGTGTTGCAGCCCCCTCCACTTTCTCTCAAGTTCGAAACGTGAAAGAGAAACTATGCTGACCACAAAAGTCTTGATCTGGAACCAGGGTTGAGTTTGTCCGTTCTATTTTCAGGTGATTGTAGACTAACGAAAACATAGTTATTCATGTTATATTCCATTTCTGTCACATTCTGTAAATAGAGCTCCATAAATCTGACGCACTGGACTTTTCTGTAGCGTCGAGGGAGGTTTTCCAGCTCAAAGAAAAAATAAACAGGCCAGAGTCTGATGATGTGAATCATTAAGATCAGAAAGAATGGCTTTGTGCATAAAGGTCAAAGGTCAACATGATATGACTCCCTCCCTCTGTTGTGGTCCGTGTGTTTAGACACTGCAGTGGATTTCCACTCGCCCTCGCTGAGGAGGAGACTTAAAAAAAAAAGAAAAAGAAAGAAAGAAAAGAAAACTAAGCTTATTCAACCAGGGCCTCAATTACGCAAATCCCATTACAGTCATTAACTGTTGGGAAAATTCTGCTTTAATTGCTCCAAAACAGCAAGCACAATTATACACGGCTTTAATGTGGATTTTTAGGAAATCAATTAGCACATTTCCATATGAAAAGAGCTTATTTTGTTGTTAGGAGGGCGAGTTGGAGGAGGTGACGCTGCTTTTCTGACTGAAACCGCTGTGTGTTTGACGAACCTGTGGAAAAAAAAACATACTACTGCTACTGACCTGCCTTCATTCCAACGTTTAAGACAGAAAACTATACTGAAGTGCCACTAGCGCTTTTATATTTTTAGTAGAATTGATCGCCGACAGGACTGCTAAGGTTTACCACTATCGCTACAGTGACCTCAGGACATGTGCTTGACCCCGTCTAACCTCCATATGTGGCGTGCTAGAATAAAAAATGAATATATGAATATCAACTTTCATGGCAATGCATCCAACGGTTCTTTGCCTTTGCATAAGATTACATCTTGAAAACAGAAGCACGTAAACTTAAACTTGCATGTAGCGAATGAAGAGTTCATACAGTTCTGCAACGTCCAACACCTCCAATCCACTAAACAAGACCAGATACCACCAGCGCACTCAAAAGTTTGGCTTTATTGCTGGATAAAACAGCAAAAAACAGCAAACAGGATAATTCAGACACCAAATGTATCATTTGAAATAGTTTTGGCGAGATGGATTTAAGTAAAACTTTCATTTAGTTGTTGTCCCCACAGTGCTGCATGATGAGTGAGAATACTGCTGTAACCATTTTCCTCTGTTTTGATTTTGTTTTCCAGTCCAGAGAATTTGATCCACCTGGACAAACATTCTGTTTCTATTTTAAGAAGGGCTTTGTTCAATTCCAGCTTTTTGTTACATACATTATTGAGCCTGTTCTTCTTTAAATCTGCACAGATTTTCCGTTTGTCTAATTTCTTTTACCAATGGCTCATGATGATATATATAATTGTTATATTCACATCGCTCAGAGCGATCTTTATTTCTTTCTGGCCTTTCAGTTGAAGCCTGGTTGAACCACTGAACAACTGTTTTTCCTCCGTGTACAAAACATTAATTTTTTTTCTTTTGCAAACCCTTCACAAAAAAACAAACAAATATATATATATATATTTGTAAAGAGGACTTTACACAACCTAAAAGCATGAGAGACCATTTAGAAAAATATAAAGTGCTCCTCTCAACCATCTTTTGTAATTAATAGTTGAGTATCATCGGCATATTTGTGGAAACAGTTGCTGTGCTACTAAAACTGTGACCCAAGTAGGCTGACAATAATGAAGGACCTTGAACTGAACCCTGCGGAGCTCCTTCAATTTCACATCAGTGAAACAAACAAGATTTTCCAGCCTGAGGAAAAAACAACTTAAATGAAATGATAGACTAAAAACATCTAATACCAAGAAAATAACCTGTCCTAAATGCATTTACACTGCCATCATAATGGTTAAAAACAATTATATAAGAACATCAAAGCTTTAGAAAAAAGGCTTTTTAATCTTTTTAACTCACTGTATGATCTGTATTTAGATGCTTCTTCAGTTTCATGTGGTCTGATTATTAATTACATAAATCTGTCCTCGATTTGGCAACACTTAATATATCAGAAATGCCAAAATAGAATTTGAGTTTTAAATTGAGTTTAAACCACGACAGAGAGAAGAGAAACTGTGATTAAATCAATTTCATTCACTGCAGTATAAGTAACACACACACACACACACACACACACACACACGCACACACACACACACACACACACACGTACGTGTGTGTGTGTGTGCGTGTGTGTGTGTGTGTGTGTGTGACCTCAGCCACCTTGCTGTCTCCCGCCAATTAAAATTCCGATGGTAATTAAAGCAGATCAGAAACAAGGGAATGCTGCAGACAAGGGCGAGAGACTGCGCATGGTAATTATGTTGAGGGAAAGAGAGAGAGAGAGACGGGGAGGGGGGGTTCACACACGTTACATTTTCTCTTCTTACTAAACTGATCTGAGGCAATCTGATGTGATGCAACGTGATTGATACTGCGCGTTGAATCGATTGAAGACTGATCCCAACGAGGATCAGACTGAGCGAAACTGCACCAGCCCAAATATCATAAATATTTGTCTGAAAGGGAGAAGGAGAACCGTGAAACCAGTGTTTTATGAAGAATGTTGCAATAATGGGATGTTTGTAACCTTAAAGTTGCTAAGTTACTTCCATCGTCTGTCCATGGTGTGTCTTTTAGAACTAGTCAGCACTAAAAATGTTAATTTACATGAGTTTATCATGGGTTGTGTAACATTTTTTTTCCTCTTTGAGGACACCTGGAGTCGATTTCTGTCTTTATTTGGACATCTGACAGCTTTCATGTGTACATCTTTGTCTATGTGGACACCCATTGTCTTTTTGAGACACCCAAGGCCAATTCTTGCCTCTACAAGGACACTTGGAGTCCACTGTTGTCCCTACTAGTTTTAGTATGGTCTCTAAATGGACACCTGGAGTCCATTTCTGTCTCTACAAGGACACCTGGAGTCCATTTCTGTCTCTACAAGGACACCTGGAGTCCAGAATTGTTTCTATTGGTAATCTTGGAGTCCACTGTTGTCCCTACTAGTTTTAGTATGGTCTCTATGAGGACACCTGGAGTCCAGAATTGTCTCACATTAGTCTTACATGGATGCCTATTGTCCACTTCTGTCTCTAGAAGGAAACCTGGACTGGATTATTGTCTCAGCATGGACAGCTAGAGTCCATTTTTGTCTCTACGAGGACACCAGGAGCCATTACTGTCTCTTTTCGGGCTCTTGGAGTCCATTGTTGTCTCTACAGGGTTTATTATGGTCTCTATGTGGATACCTGGAGTCCACTTCTGTCTCTTCAAACGCAGCTGGAATCCACTGTTGTCTCGCCGAGGACACCCTGAGTCCATTTTGTCTCTATCTGGGAGTCGTTAATTGTCTCTATATGGACACCTGGAGTCAACTGTAGTCTCTACAGGGTTTATTGTGTTCTTTAAGTGGAGACCAGCAGTCAATTTTTGTCTCTATGAGGACACCTGGAGTCCATATTTGTCTCTATGAGGACACTTAGAGTCTACATATGGTCTCTCTATGTATACCTGGAGTCAACTGTAGCCTCGACAGGGTTTATTACGCTCTCTAGGTGGAGACCTTAAGTCCACTATTGTGTCTTTAGGGACACCTAGATTGGATTTTTAGTACCAACTTGGACACTCAGAAATCATTTTTCTGTACTAATTGGGCACCTGGAGTCCTTTATTGTCTTTACGTGGACCCGTGGGAGTCCATTAACGTCTTCCATACTGTGTCGATCCACCACGACGACAACAAAGAGAAGCTGAGTTCAAACCCGCCTCTGTGTTTTGTGTCTTTGTCGTCAGTTTAACCCAGTCACTTGACTGCTGTAAGAGCCTCCAGCATCTGTACTGTTGCTACGGTTACCTGCAGTTCAATATACCTTGAGCGCCTATTTAGATCAGAACAGTCTGAGGCCACCACCTGTCAGCCAATCAGAAACAGGTGTCGTCCTTCCTTAAACATGAATTATGTTTACTAGTATCTGATAAACTATCCTCTTCTTCATTAATTAATATAAGCTGAATCACTGCTGGGTTTGATTTGTCTAATTATTCATTCAAATCAGAGATTTTGATTTTAATTTTATCACGTTCCAAAAAAAAAAATAAAAAATCGTGTTAGTGTCACTGAAGAGGGAGTGATGCCGGCGACAGAAATATCATCCGCAGTGTGATAATTACATCTAGGTATGTGTAGTTAGGTGGGATCATTGCAACGCCACATGCCAACACTCATCGCCGTGGTAACGCTTTGGCACCAACAGATGGGGGGGGGGGGGGGGGGGATATATATCTATATAATAAAGAGACTGGGTGGTGGCGGTGAGACGGAGTTGGGGGGAGGGGGAGGGGGGTTGTTCACATCCTAACTAAGCGGTTGCCATGGGGACAGGCTGCATCCCTCTGGTCCCTAACTGCAGCACCGCACGGTGCTGTCGCCATGGTGACATCCCCAATAGATAGAGAGAGAGAGGAGAGAGAGCGAGAGAGAGAGAGAGACAAGAAAGGTAGGGAGGAAGGAAGCACGAAGAAGAGGGAGGATGGAGGTGCTAAGTGGTGGGGGGGGACAGTGACTTTGAACCTGACTCACCTCCTCCACCCTCCAACCATTCCCAACCGTGAACATGCTAACTGTGTCTTGCTTGCAAGAAGTTAAAGATCCCCAACCCCCAGCCCCAGGAGAACGAGGAGATGTGGTAGGGTTAGAGTTCCAACAGGTGTAACAGAGCAATCTCGTAGTCTACGTAATATAGTAGTATATATTGATAGGATGTATCCTCTCTGGGTATGCTATATAATCTCAAATCTATCGGATGATCTCCATATCTCGTATATCTATAGGGGGGGGACTGCCCTTACCCGTCTCTGCTGAGCTACTTCTTCTCCTCCTCCACCAATCCCATGAAATGACCCGGCGGACTCAAACTGCATGCCTGTGCACAAGAGCGTCACATGCTGTGCTCCGACTCCGCACTGCAAACCAACCGTGAGATCAACCGTCAGAATTACAGTATGTTTAAATGAACGGAGAGTTAAACGTCTGTTTGTATGTGTGATGAGCTGCACAGAGCATGTTAACATCTTTCAGGTTCACCAAGTCTCAGAGGCATTTCCAGCACCAGCAGACAGCAGACAGACAAAGTTGCGTCAAAACTCCACCGGGCGCGTCTCCATCACGTCGGAGTCGTGGCGCTGTTTTGGTCAAACCCCACCAGGAGTGTTTCAGAAGCCCGTCAGACTTTGTTAACTACGTATTTAAATTGTTTCCCTTTTGGCCGTTCTTTAGAAGTTTGCACAGGGTGTTTTATTTTGAAAATCCACTGGATTCTTTATGCCATTTCCGTGTCTGGCCAGCTTGAGCTGCAGATTGACTGACCTTACTAACCTTACTAACCAAAAACTGCAGTTCCTCTAACGTCCACTTGAGGCTGGCTCCAGAAGTGAGTCAGTCTCCATAAGTCCCCATGTTTCACAGCAGAAATAAACATGTTTACAGCCTGGTACAAAAAACAGTTTTGGTCTCTGTAGCTAATTTCCCTGTTCATGACAACTGTACTGAGGGTGAATTTATATACAACTCACCTGTTCACATTATATTAAGGCTTAAAGTTATGCAGGATTAAGAGCGTGGACGCTATGATTGACAGGTGGGTGCCGTTACAGGTCCCGCCTCAGCTCCACCTATGCTCTACGTCTGCCTGTTTTTGGATTATCCAGTTGAGAAAGGACTGAACCACCAAACTATGAGCTTCTGGCTGACTACAGTCTCAGTCATCTTAGACACTAGCTGTTAAACAAAGTGCTTTAAAGTTACTTTTATTTTAATATTTTGCTACCAGTTCCCTCACTACTTCCAGCCGGACACACTGAGCTGAAGCTGATATCCATCCATCGTCTTCTCTGACCGGGGAAGTCAAGTCAAGCAAGTATAGATATGGTTGATCAATGCTTGGAGGAAACTTCCCAAACTGTACAGAAAGAAAACAAGCAACAAAAACAAGGGAGTGCATAATTTTGCTCTCCTCTTTGTGTGTCTCTGTGAAATCAGACGTTTGTGTACTGTACACTCACTGTGATCAGCTGATGATTAACTGATTAAGTGATTCAGCCGTTATTTTCCCCAGAGAGGAAACCATCAGACGACCTACTTCTCTCTCTTTTTTCTCTCAGCCTCTGTCTGGCTTCGCCTGATATCAGACTACCTCTGTCTTTCCTTCCCTGTCACTTTCCTCACTTCAGTAGTTTGTCAACCTCAGTGTTCATCAGAGATGATAAAAAGGAAAAAAAAAAACAGTCCTGAGGTGAGATCGCTGCTGTTTCTGTTCAACGTCGAGACAGAAACTTTTTAGCTTTTAAGTGAAACATGCACGAGAACAAAACGAATCTGCAACCTGGTGACGACTAAACTCTGCTGATGAAGATCATGTGATGTGATCGAGAGCACTTACCAAAGAACACGTTACAAACCAGCTGGATTTAAACTGTGCATTCAAACCATGTCGACATTTGAACGTGAGAAATTAGAAGCCATAAGAGATCTCTAAGTTAAGATGTAGTTCTGGAGCAGTTTGATGTTTGTGTTTCGTGGTTTTAGCGCTGCAGGTTTTGCTTGTTCTCTTTGGGGTTTTGGATCTTTGTTTTTTGAGTCTTAGAGTACTGAATTTTAAGTTTTTCAATTTAGGGTTTTAATACGGAATATGGATTTCTCTGCTTTGTAATTTTGAGTTTTGTGTTTTGGAGTTTTCGAGCATCCAGAAACTTCCCAGAAGGTTTTTTTTGGTCGACGTGAAGCAATGAAACATTAAAGGTCCAGTCACAGCAGAAAGTGGTCCAGCCAGAATGTCCTTGAAATATTTGTTTCTACAAACATAGTGACTACCTGTAGGGCTAGTTTAAACCACGAGACTCTGGCAAACTAACTTCTAACACACTTGCAAGCGGTCAGAAAAGTTTCCTGAGGTTTATTTAACAGACTCTTGTCTCGTGTCCGTAAACCTGAGAAGTTTACGTTCAACAGGGGAGATTAAATAAAACTCTGACACGCTGCTAATAAATCATGTCATGGCTTCCTCTGTTTTGGATCCACATTTCCTCAAAGGTCAGCACTGTTAAGACGGCACGAAATTCCCGCGTTGGAGCTGAACGAGACGCGAACCGAAAGTTTTTTGAAGCAAAATCTTGTGGTGTGTTCGAAAATAATCCCTTCAGTACAAAGAACTGCTCTAAGATGTTAAAATATAGAGAGTTCCTGTCATAATTACAGAGCGTGAGTTTTTAAATCTTATTCCTCGTCTTCCCACAGACATTACATCTTATCCGTAAAAAAAATTGCCATCATAGTATTTATAAGACGGCATGATTAGTGCACTTATTTTGGTTTTTGCCTGATGCTGAATTTTCCTGAGTGTCTCCGTGCCCTTCGCAGCACCATCAGTCTGCTCTGCCAGCGATTCGCCATCCTGCCCTTCTCATTATCTCTCTGTTACCTCAGGCGTCAAACCACCGCTGTCCTGAGCCGTGCAACCTCTATACGCCAGCCTCCCACACACACACACACACACACACACACACACACACACACACACACACACACACACACACAGCTTCTAAACTGAAAAACAATACCACAGAGAATCTCCAAAATAACCTCAAAACATCTCGACGAGTGCTTTGATTTCATAATGGATGTTTAAATCCATTTATTTTTTTTACCCATCTAAATGAAAAATGTTTCAATCTCCTCCTCCACAGCTTCATATTCAGGCTTCAAATGAAGTCCACTTCTACTTCAATGCAGCTACAGCGCACTCGCTTTGATTTATATTTCACCTGTTTTATAAAATTTGACCAGGATTTGTGCAGAGGAATGTTTCTGTAGCTCTACATTGTGGCAGTTTTATCACTCGTCGAGACAAAAATACGATATTAAAACTTTAGTACTTGATGAATTCATTTGTTAAGGCGCATATCTTGCAGCGTAAGTACACACAGGTTTACTCGGAAGATCTCGACACTCGACACCAGCTGAAATGATTCGTAGAGAGCTTCACGTTTTGCGTTTGTCGATAATTCACCGTTTCCAAAAGGCGTCAGAGATCTGAGGCAAGAAACTATCCGACAGTCCGACCCTTCGAGTTGCAGGATGGACAGCCATCGGTCGGTGTGACCTGAGGACTTCACAGCTCCACTCTCTGCCTGATTGGTTTTTCTATCTGTGGCCCCGGTGACAGAACGTTTGGATTTACTGAGCTGGAGGCTGCAACCTGCAAACGCTGCCGATCCAGGAGGTCTGAAACCGTGACGTGAGCTCATTTATTGTTGGTGCGATTCGGTGTCTGAGCTGCTGAGTGAGACGTTTGAAGCCTGCAGGTGGGTGCCGTGGCCAACTCCACCCACCTTAAGAAACTTTCTTATGATCCACCGAGAGAAGTCTGTGCTAGTTTCTGATTATTTTATTTTTTATTTTTGTTCATTTAAATGTTTTTAAAACAACAAAATAAATTAAATCCCTACAGATCTGAATGCTGAATGCTACTAAATCCAGTATTAGTTTATTAGTTTTGTAGATATTGTCTAAAAAGAAAACCAATCTTTAAATGGCTCATCATGTGCAACTTATCTCGTCAGGTTTTTAAAACTCACAGAATAAATACCCAAGACATGAGCTCGGTGTTCTTAATGTACAGCTTCAGCGCTGTGCATCAAAAAATCTTTTTAAATTCGTAATCTCTATTAAATCTCACTGTGTGAAGCAGAAATATTTGAAACCACGACCTCAACGAGTTGGCAAAATGCAGCAACCTGCCAATTGATTTGACTTGGGTAGATATTTAGACGAGCACACACACTTTCAAAGACCCTGAATGTCTCAAAGTCTCAAACTGTGATTCTCGTCCACGCCATCACACGTTTAACAAACAGCGTTTCTGACAACAGCGCAAATGTTTTTCTACCTCAGAGTTTCTGTCTCTGCTCTTCTTCACTTCATGCACATCTCTTTTGGTTTAGTAATAAGAGTGATAATCTGACCGAACCCTAAATGTCGCACAGAAAGCGTCTGCAGTAAGAGATCTAATTTTACAGTGTTAGGTTTTAAACATCCTTAGAATTCGCTTCTTATACCAGAAGAAAATGATTTTAAAGTGGCAGCAAACAGAAGAAGAACATTGACCAAAGAGCACCAAAGCAAATGTCAGGTGACACAGTTTACATCCCTCCTTCCATCAAAAGTTACTTCGACATTGACTCTGTCTAAACCTTTTCATCATCAATATGTTGTTCGTACCTGCGGTGTCTGGCGTACTTCCCGCTGACGTGACCGCTGCCATCGCAGCCTGGGGTTGGACAGCTGAGGAGGAAACACACACACATGGTCAGAACTGTGCAGTGTTTTTTTTGGTGAATGATCCAACGTCCATCTGAACCTGGAAAGTGACAATTGTTAGGAACTTTATGAATATTTAGATCAATGATTGTATTCCATGAGCAGGCTGAGAAATCTCTACGAATGTTCTTTGAGTCTCTACTGGAATCTGAAGTCGACTTCGGATGCTGTCC
The DNA here is from genome assembly GCF_000972845.2 of Larimichthys crocea. Lineage (NCBI taxonomy): Eukaryota > Metazoa > Chordata > Actinopteri > Sciaenidae > Larimichthys > Larimichthys crocea. The sequence goes on from NC_040021.1 coordinate 21,983,191, forward strand.
GCAACAAACGACGAGCAACAACTTGGTTTTTCAGGTTCAGACAGGCACCAGGCAAACTAATGTCGACTCAACAAAGCGGCAATGTCATACGACGTCTTACGTCAAAGCAGGGTTGGACGAAAAAATATATGCAAGCGTACATTCCTGGTAACATGAACATCCAAAAACATCTTTCGATGAACTCTTGAGTCAGTTGACGTCGTAAAAACACGTTCACCCAGGAGTGAAACCAAAAGGTAACATTGTTTTCTTTAGAACATAATTTACCTATTTTAACCCAATCAAAGTATATCTGTTTCTTAACCTAGCCAAGTTATTCTGTGCCTCGACATAAGCAAACTGCAGTAAACTTGATGGGATGTTGCATATCGATTGCTGCTGTTGCTTGCCCACAGAAATCTGCAGATGCTGTGGGCATCTGAATCTACAGTGTCCTAGATTGCGTAGGACCATTGACAAGGCTGCCATTTTTGACAAGTAAACAAGAAAATGTGTTGAGCATTTCTATATTTTTGCAGCCGTTGGTGTGAAATCACGTGACAAACATTTGCACAGTGTTCAGGCTTTTGGATAAGCCTTTGAAATCATGGATTGACGTCCATGACCACCAGCATGAACGTCCAGTTATAAGTTCATAAGTAACTAAAAGTATGAAGCGAGGTCACACAGGTCTAAGACACGTAAAGTGTAGGAAGTTAACAGCAATTTGACTTAAATTGGAGAACACCACCTCATCTCATTCAGCTGCAGGTTAAAGAGTTCCCGTCTGGATGTCGGCAGCTCTGAGTCACCGTGCTGCAGCTTTTTCAAGCCTCGCTGCCCTGAAGACCAAAAAACACACGCCGCCTGGCGACCTCGGACCCCACACTGCAGAGCTCCACCTACCCTCCACCCAGCACCACCTGATCTATATATACAGGCTAACATGAAAGCTACACCGAGATGAAGGAGATTTAACATCACGAGTAGAAGAGGTGGCAGAGGAGGAGGGAGAACAGGGTAACGGCAAGGAACATAATGGAAGGAAGGAAGGAAGGAAGGAAGGAAGGAAGGAAGGAAGGAAGGGAAAAGGGGGCAGAGAGGAAGAGGAGGAGGAAAAATAGAAGCAAGGTGAGGAATTGAGGAGGAAGAGGATGAGAAGGAGAACAAGTGAAGGAAACGAGCAGAAGGAGGAGGCAGCTTCAAGTTGAAGCAGCTCATCAATCAGTGTGGGAGCAGAGAGTGATGGTGTTGACTTATTGATCCCAGCACAGCTGCTGTGTGTGTGTGTGTGTGTGTGTGTGTGTGTGTGTGTTTTCCTGATACTCTGTCAAACACACACTCTCTAATCATGATATAATTCCCAAAATGCATCAGTGCAACCTTAACCTCACCAAGCTGCTGCGATCAGTCTTAAAATCCTCCTTTTCTAAACAAAGAAGAAGAAAAAACTTTCACTTGTTTCCAAAGCAACTGAATATTTCTTTCACGAAAGTTTCTAAACTCTTGTATTGTTTCATTATTTTATTTATTTCTTTATCTCAGCGCAGAGATCTGTATTATTTACTGATGTCGATGTCCTGATAACACAGACTAGAGGCAGAGCTATGGAAACTGTTTCAAATGTCCTAAAGTCCTAAAATCTGGAGGTTTTTGCATTTTTGCACGTCCAGTTTCCTCGTCTCAAAGTCTTAGTTTAGTTTCTTTGGTGAATTTGGTGCCTGAAATATTGTCTGTGGTCAACAAAAGCTTAAGAGATGTCCACATTTTGTTGTACCACATAAAACTGAACCTCAGTAAATACCCAACTTACCCAAATACCCCAACCTTGAAGTCATGCAACTCTGCTGAAGTTTGTTTGTAGCTTTTATGACGTTGGATTTTTACATCTGCCGCTTGTATTTATCCATGTAAACATGCAAAAAGTGCAAGTATCGTTTACTTTCTAGGCCTACTAGACCAACTTGTCTAGCCAAAAAGTTGATGACAATATACCCATGAAATGTTGTTTTTTCTTGTGCATATGTGGAAATGTTTGGCAAATGTTGGTTCCTGAGTAAAGTTTACCAAAAACATAAGGATCGATCCTGAGGGGACCATAAATATCAACATCATATTTCATGAAAATCTGTCCAGTCGTGCTCTCGGTGAGGCTTACAGGCAAACTTGAGTTCAAATTCAGAGCTGAAACGCAGCAGAAATGACTGATCTGATTCCCACTGAGCTGACAGATGTGATGTGTTTATTTAGTAATTAAAATTAAGACTTTTAATATCACGGCCACATGTCTTCTTTTCCCCCAAAAATCTGCTGCGCCACAATGACAAATTCATGTGTATATGTTCATCCCTGCAGATTAGTCGGTGACTGTGATGGAGAAAATGAAATTGATGAAAGATATTCAATGACTGCTCATGACATGCTTTCACAGCATTTACTGTACAAATCATTTCAGCCCATTACTGCTAACTTCAAAGCTTCGCTGTCCACGTCTGGCCCTGGGTGCACCGTCCTCGCCGACACCCATCAGATTTAAATTCTGGGTGAATCACGCTGAGTTTTCTGCTCCTCTGCTCAGGGCTCACACAGCGCAGACAGGACATGTTGTTTACAGTAAAGCGTTGACCTGGATCAAACCGAGTTCAACCATAATCTGCTGCACACACCAATATTTGTCAGTTTTACTAAATGAGATTAAGTGAAGCAGAAACCCTCTTGCGAGCACACACACATAGGTACTAGTCATATTCAGCATTTAATGTCAGCAGCTGCTGGTGGGTTTCTCCAGCCAGGACACAAAATGTAGTAAGTCATCAAAGTTTAATGAATTACTGGTCAGATTAGTTTGACAAACCACTGACCGCTGACATCCTCAAAGTCAGAACATCTGTTCGCTTTGCCTCGAGATCAGCTGCCTCAAAAATCCGGTGTCACCAAGGCACCAAATCTACCCACCTATCAGCTTTACGAATAAGACGATCCATTGGTTTTGTGGTTTCAAGCTTGGATGTAAGGACTCTCAGTCCAACTGCTTCTAAAGGCGCTTTCACACCAGCCTGCTTTAAATGGACCAGAGTTCATTTCCTCGGATAGTCCTTGGATGCTCTTCCAAACCCTGGTACGCCTGAAAATATGGCTCTCGGTCCACTTGCAAGTGAACCAAAGAAAGTAAACGGACTATTCAGCGAACCAGAGGTCAGAAAGCCAATCAACGTGCTGGGTTTTCTTTGTTTTCTTGGTGCTTTTTTTGTTTCCTAGTCATTTCTTGTTTTGCACAATACCGCCTCCGAAACGAGCAGCTGTTGTAACTGCATGACGTTGTCCAGGCGGGTTTGGTCCGCTTTCAAAAGTGCAGTGTGAAAGTGAACCAAACTAAATGAAAGTGTGAAATTCTTTGGCATTCCCCGCCCAATCGAACCGAGTTCCTCTGGACTATCCTGGTGTAACAGTATGATACTCAGCTTCAACGTTCCTCTATCATCCTTCAAAAAGCAAACATGTAGGTGTAGGTGTGGTGGTTATACATATACATATACATACATTAACATGACTTATTCATGCTTTTGTGGTTTCAAACTTGAATATAAGGACTCTCAGTCCAGCTGCTTCATAGTCTCAGCTACACTCAAGGACTGAACAGGTCTTTATCATCCTGCAAAAAGCAAACATGTAATTCTGGGCCAGTCTTGTAGTAGGTGGCTATACTTAGGCTACTCATTCTTCTTCTTCCACTCATAATTCAGGAAAAAAAATGGCCCCTCGAAGGCATATTTTTCCTTGATACTTTAAATACATTTTGCCAGCCTGTTCTTTGACAATGTACGACTTGGAGTCAATTTATTTTTCAGTATCTAAAAATTTCAGGATCTAACTACTTCCTCCGCCTCTTAGCACCACCAGGGTAACATCATCTTTTAAGGTTATGTCAAGAACATGACAAGTGCAGTCATTCCTGGTGTCGAAGAAACCATCGAGTCCAGTTGAGATGTTTGCCGTGGTGGTGTGTTTATTAAGAAGTCTGGGGTCTGGAAGTTGGAGCCAGACAGACAAAAGGGCAAGAATACACGTTTGTTATGTGAGGAAGGTTCAAGATCTAAACAATGGGGTTGGGGTGATTCCTAGACGTTGTTTGGTTACTCAGTTAGCAAGTCTACACTGCCCCCAATGTGTATTACCCTGATCAAGGGGCAAGTCACCTCCAAAGCTTCTCCATCATTGCCAAGCAGAGCGCTAGAGTCACATGACTCCAACCGTGGTGGGCCCACATGGCACAAATTACAAGATGATTTATAATTATGAGACTTAATTACAGGAAAATATCTCTCAATATTATTTTATCTTAATGAATGCAAGGTGAATGTATTCTGAAGTGTGGATGAGCAGAGGTTTACTTACCTAAATAACTCCTGTGTTACTGCTTCCACGGCAACTTCAGACGGAGACAGAACAAAAAGATGTTATAACTTCAACAATCTACAGCCAGCCAACAATAATTAACACATCTACCGTATGCAGGCGTCATACTGTAGCCAGGCTGCCTTAATTAGCATGTTTTTTTTCAGTGATTCAGAGGTCTCGAGGAAGGCTATGAAAAGACAGATAGGAAGCAAGACAGACTCGTACCTCTGACTCCTTTGGATCGTGTGCGATGGCGTTTTTTAACCACATTCACCTCCATCTGAGGAGGAAAACACAAGTCAACAGTCTGAGACTGGAAAAGCATGTTGTGTTATAATTAAGCATCCACATAATTAAGCGAGTTTCCTCTGCACAAAGGAACTGCCTATTGCAACCGTACCTCGCTGAACCCAGTGAACTGCAAGTAGCACCTTCACTGACGAACTACCTTGGAAATTTTACCAATCAATAACACCTGAACCACTTAGCAACGAGATAGATAGCACTACTCTAAACAGCAGATGGTTGCTAAGTGGTGGTAGGCAAAGACTTTATGAGGACGTTAGGGGCAGTAGCACCTATGTCTAAACATACAAGGTAGTTCTTCCATGTCTGACCAATGTGTAAAGTTTTAAAGAAGTGATTTACTAAACAAACTTAATTAAAAGTACAATTAAGCCATAAAAAGTAAAAGCAAGACACTGCATCGCATCACAAGCTTTTACATAACCGCCCAAAAATAAATTCAAACAATATATTAAACTTAACTGCCAACCTCTTTATAACATATTGACCTACTGTATATATCCTATAGCATATTGAAATCCGCACTATATTTATATATATCCTGTTCATATGTACATACTCTGAACTTCTGGTTAGATGCCAACTGCATTTTGTTGTTACTTTGTTCAATGAAAGTTGAATCTAATCTAATCTAATAAATAAGCATTACTTATTCATCTTATTTCTAAATGCATTATGTTAAGAAATAAGCTTGTTCCATAGTTACCAATGGTTTCATAATGTTATTTGGTCATGTAAGGTATGTTGTGGTATTTTTTGTAAAATATGTGAACTTGTTCCTAGTTTCCATTGTTATTAATCATCATTTCATCATGACACGTCACACTGTGTTGACCATATTCCATTATTTCTTACTTTTTGCTTTACATAGGTCGCTGTAAGTAGCTACACAACAGTTACACCTGCACTTGCTGTGGTAGTAACAACTCATCTCGGCATACGAATTACTTTGTGTGGTGCAACCAATCTCCGCTTAAATAAAAGGCTAACTTGAGACACAGCAAGAAAAAGTTTTCGTGATTCTTCAGAAATTGTTGTTGTTGTTATTGTTGTTGTTCTCTGCATTTTCATTTAAGGTTTTTTTTCTCTCATTGTTCTGATTTCACAACAACAACACATGGAAATTGTGCAAAACAAAGAGTGTGACTTATGCATTCTGGCAAAAACACCAGCTGGCTGTGACAGTGTACCCACCTGGTCAGAGCTTGGTGTAGCACTGGTCATGTAGCTGAAGAGTCTTTATTACCAAACAGAATTTCAGAAGCCGTCTTCCAGAGTCATGATCTGCAAAAGCAAAAACACAGCGACGTCTCAGTTCTGCAGGATGTCAGATTCCCGTTGCAGGAATCAAACCTGTAAACAGCTGACAAACACTTAATGCTGACCTCTCCTTCTCTGTGAAAAGTATAATTAAATATTCTAATGACATTTCGACACTTGAGAGGCTCCTGCCAAATGCCACACATTTTTACTGACTATTTTCGAATGTGAAATTTAATTTCATTCATTCAGTCTATTGTGGTTTCTCTGGAGAGGTTGCACACATTCACTGCTGAAAAGATTTCAGTAACCTACAGCATAACATTTAATTCATTCAGTCAATTAGATTCTTCTCCGGAGAGCCTTTTTACAGATTCACTGCTGAAAACATTTCAGTGACCTACAAGCACAGCCAGCAAATGACCCATAACAAAGCCAACAACATGGATAAAAGAAGTGTTTTATGGCGTTTATCATAATCCTGAAAGAATGAGTTGCTTCAAAGGCAAGACAGCTTCTTACTACACCAGCCGTGAACAACAAGGTTTGAAATTTACGATGGTGAACGGCAGCGCTTTCCTTTCAGCGGAGGGTAAAGATGAATCACAATAATTGGTGTTATTGTTTCAACGGACATACATTAGGACAATCATTCATCTGAACATCTCAACCTGTGAACTGAATTTCATTTGAGGGATTTTAAACACTCACAACAAAAACTATAAGTTTTAATATGGACATCAAAATTAACAGATTTGAAAAGCAGGCTGATCAAAGTTTATGAAAGTATGAAGTACAGTAAAGTCATTTTCTACACATTGTTTTAGTTGAATGGCAGCTGAAGATCTCAAAGGCTCGGAGGAACGTGATTTGTTTCCTAGTTGAAAGATTAAAATAACTCTGTGTGTGCATAGAAACAAAAACTCTTGAAGAACGTCAGAGGAAGCAGCGTTTAGAGATCTCGAACAAACCTTCAGAGTATGACTTTGACTACCATTAAATCAAATTCAGAAGTGAAACCCTAAACTCATGATTACAACCTTGCATTAACATGTTTCTCTAATATTTATTTATATCTGCTACCTGTTTTTATTCTTTTAATTTCTCTCAAAGCACAGGAGCTTGGCGGGTTTCAGGTGGGACTCAGACCGACCGCTGGTCCAAAAGCTCCTGCGATGGCAGGTTAAACACCAACTCTCTCTGGTGTTCCCAGCTCCCAATCCAGGCAATCAGTTTGTCTAAACTTGACAGTTATGTTTCAGATTCAATTCTAGATCAATTCAACAATCTGATCTGGTGTTTCCATCCCAATGATGAAGTGTTCTGAATTTGCCACAGCTCCTGACTGGCTTCCTCAACAAATATGTGGCAGCGAAGTCATGGTTAGTATACTCTAATTGAAAGCCTGTAGGGAAAAATACTGCCAGAGCTCATCTTTTAGTTAATCCCATCTTTGACTTATTAGAAATTATGGAATATCTCAGTTAATACAACACCGACGTCACCCTGTAACCAACAGGCTATCTTGCAGCAATAATTTAACCTTTTGGGGGCAACGGCCAATGTTGCAAATCTCTCAAAAACAGTTAACAAATAACCAGGTCAAAATTTCCTCTGTACTCCAATTAGCAACTTATGGGAATGATGAGAAAGGCAAATTTCAGCTCATCTCTATAAACAGAAAGAAAAATTGATGTCATAAAACAGATATTAGGTTCTGAGGCTGAACATCATGCAGTCTGTCTTGTTTTACCTAAATACAACTAAATCCCAATGAAACATGATTGGTCAATACTGCTCAGACTACAAAAACCAAAACCAGAACACTTCTGATGCCGAACTTTTGGTCCCTTGCCCACAGATTTAGTATTCCACATTTTAAATAACACAGAAATCTCACTTTGGGCGTTTTTATTAGAGCAGAACATGAGATCTCGCTGGAAGCATTTCAATGCAAACAGCAACATAAAAGAAAACAGACAACAGCTTGATGATGAAGACGTGAACACAGCAGCTCTGCATGCTCCTCTCTCCTCAGCTGCAGTGCAGCTCGGGGGGTTGCAGCTTTAATATAAATGTAAATTCTGGACAGCCTCGCCTGAACTCTCAGCCTACTCCCATTACGGTGCCACAGCATACCGAGGCCGAGTGCATCTAAGGCCGCCACTCCACTGAGCGTGCTCCAACGCATCCTACATCAAACATAGTCTTCCCTCTCTCCACCACGAAGAGATCATCTGAAAAAAAAAAAATCCTCCACCTCCCTGGAAACTATACGACCGAGTGGGCTGCACACACTAATGGGTGCTTGTGTGTGTGCCGCAGTGTGTCCATGCATGTGTCTTAATGAACGCGTTTCCATAGGCTGTGTCCTTATTCTGCCTCTTCACGTGTGTCCTTCTGTTCTTGTACTTCTATCTATCTGAGGACCAACGTAAGATTTTAGAGCTCGAGAAAGAGGACATTTGGGATTGTCGGGACATTAAAGGAACGTGAGGACTTTTTGAATTTTGCAGACATTTCTGGAAAGTGAAGACACTTTTGTGAGAACTGTAACACAAGTGAGGGAATTCTTTGAAAGTCACAATATTCATGGAAAGACTTTTTTAACTCAGTAGATAGTTTTTGGAAAGCCAGAATATTTTGTAAAAGTGAAGACCTTCTTGAAGTGAGGACATGATATATTTGGAAAGTCCCGACATTTTTCTTTTTTGAAAGTGAGCAAGTTTAATGGAAATTAGTAAAAACTAGGATATTTTTGAAAAGTCCGGATATCATAATATTTTTGGAAAGTGAAGACATATTTGGAAGGAAGGTCAGAACATTTATGGAAACTCAATACTTTTTAGGAGGGCCTTAATGCCATTTTGGGTATGTGAGAACATTTTTGGAAAGTCAGGATGTTTATGTAAAATGAATTTGAATTGTTGTGGCATTTTTGGAAAGTCAGAACCTTTTATATATTGATGCCTTTAAGAACATTTTTTGGGGAGAGGCAATAACATTTCTGAAAAAAGTGACAAAGTCTAGAGGAAATAAGTGAAAAAGTGTGGACATTTCTTAAATGTGGGTACATTCGTGGTAAGCGAGGATATTTTTGGTAAGTGAGGAACCTTCTTGTAAAGTCAGAGTATTTTTGGAAAATCAGGACCTTTTTGAAAAGTCAGGATATTTCTGGAAAGTCAGGACATTTTTAGAAGGTCGGGACATTTTTTTGGGAAATGGGGACGTTCTGTCTTCATTTCTTCAAAGGGTTAAATCTTGAAATCGGTCCTTAGAAGTATAAAAGGTACGAGCATATGTGCGTGGGTGCGCACATCTATGTATAATGATGTAGTATCATTATGTATAATAGTAATGAATAGTAATGTAACAATATTATGCTGCTCATTAGTTTTTCCATCATTTATTTTAGTTTTATGGAAGACTAACCTGATTTACTGAAGCAAAAGATTTAGAAAAAAAACATACTGGAGTCTCTGTGTGTGTGTGTGTGTGTGTGTGTGTGTGTGTGTGTGTGTCACAGTGTCCTATATGGCTGGACTGGCGCTGTGTGTAGAGGAGCTTCCTGCTGTTTAGTATTCAGTCCGACACTCTGCCTGTCTGGTACAATATGATGCAGAGCTCTATACTAAGACACACACACACACGAATACACACTCACACACACACACATGCAAGTACTTATACAGTCACATACACACACACAGACATGTATACTGTAGGTTCACCCACTTTGCCTTGGAAATACACTTTTTTTTCTCTGCACACAGCCTGACACTGTTCCACTTCAACAGACGAAGCGCCCCCTGCAGGTCAAAGTCGACACCAAACCTCGCACCAATGCTCTCTTATTGCTCTGACCGATCATTTAACAACGACATAATGTGCTCGGGGGAAGCTATTAAGTGAGCAATGATGTTCAAGTGTACAACAAATAACGACCAAGCCGGGAGGATTATACGGCGTGGTCACTCATCAAAAGAACAAAGAGAAATGCTCCTCCGTGTTTTAGGCAAATTTCACCAGTCAGTTCACCACTAACGGAGCCTAAAGCATCAGTGCTGTTGCTATAGTTACCTGTAGTTTAATATAACTTCAGTACTCGTTGAGAGCGGTGGTTAAATTGCTTATGAGCAGACCTACTGTATGTCGATACGCGCCTGGAAAAATACATGTATTTGATTTTTCTTCTGTTGGTTTAACCCTCTTTTATCTGATGGGCGTGAAAGTGATGTCTAGCTCTTTATCCGAGATGACTTTTCATAATTAGAACCCATCAGTTGTTCGATGCTTGATTTCCGTGTATTGTAATCAGATAACACTGTTTTAATGAATCGAACAGAGGAGGTGAAGCGCTCGCCCCTGGCCTGGAAGCGCGACATTAACTATGCAGCGGTTTTTGGACGGAGCAGCTCGGAGAATTTTGGCATGAATTTTAAATGAAAATGACTTCACAGTGCAGAGACGTCTTTGTTTTAAGTGTTAGAGCAGCTTGTTAAAGACGGTTTTCAGAATAAGAAATACTTTATTGATTCACAGAGGGGCAACTGGGTTACGCTGTTGCTCCTATTCCAAACCACAAATCTATCTAAACAAAGAGAAATTAAAATACAAAGAAGTATGTAGAAATATGTGCATTTTACTACAATATATATCAACTATATATACTACATTGTAAATAACTGCTGAGAAATGGGAATCTATGAATACGTTTAATGCAAGAAATGTATAAATATATATCAGGTAAAGTGAATGCAGTATTCAGTACTGCACGTTTGAATTATTACTGCACCGAGTTTTGGTGATTTGCAGGAGAAAAGACACGTCTGCATCTATTAACACTGGTCTAAATAAAAGCAGCAGCATTTCTATGACAATGTAAGAAGATGTAGCGAGGCGTAAAGACACATTTCTCGCACAAAAGTGCCTTAAAAGTGAAACTGTTGCGTTATTGTACAGGTGTACAAGCAAGATGTCCCCACAGTCATGGCAGCTCCGCCTAAAATCTAAGTCGATGAAGTAATTTCCGGGCCAATTAAGAGAAAATATTTGTATAGAAATTTTTACTTTGCGTTTGGGAGTGTCACATTTTAAGGCCTCTATGAAACTGTTCCAGATTCAAGGCCTGAAGAGTCTGCAGCACACACACACACACACACACACACACACACACACACACACACACACACACACAAACACTCGCGGGCAAATGTTTGTGAGCCCAAACAAAGCACACGCTCGCAGACACACGGCAGCCAGGTGAGGTGTATGTTTGCGACGAAGCTCGACAGCAGCTCAGTGTTTTATTACAGCGGAGCACTTTTATCAAACCCAACAAACAGAAACACCTGGTGTGTGATGTGACGCTGCAGTGCACAAACTAAACAACACAACTGAACAGAGACAGAGAGCTGCAGTGCTCTGTCTGTAGTCTGTCTGCTCGCCTCTGTCTGTACGTCAACGAGGAGAGGTTACATGCACAACGCCTACCAAAACTTTCACCTATCTGGTGAAACATCTGACTAGATTGGGATCAAAATTTGGTACAGGCATTCATAATTGGCTTCGTGCTGCTCCCATCTGGTTGCAGATACAGGTACCTGGCCTGTAAACAGGCATGATACAACAACACCGCCGTGTGCTGAGAGCTAGAGGGATTTCCTCGTAAGGACAGTGAATTATCAGAACCAAGCACCGAGCTCCGTGGCTGCAAAGTGAAAACAACCTGGAGGTACCAAATTTGAATTTGAGGCTGGCTCCAGAAGTGAGTCAGTCTCCCAACCCCACCAGGAGTGTTTCAGAAGCCCGTCAGACTTTGTTAACTAAATGCTAAGTAGTTAAATTGTTTCCCTTTTGGCTGTTCTTTAGAAGTTTGCACAGGGTGTTTTATTTTGAAAATCCACTGGATTCTTTATGCCATTTCCGTGTCTGGCCAGCTCGAGCTGCAGATTGACTGACCTTACTAACCTTACCCATTATGCCAAAAACTGCAGTTCCTCAAACGTCCACTTGAGGCTGGCTCCAGAAGTGAGTCAGTCTCCATAAGTCCCCATGTTCAAAACTTCACAGCAGAAATAAACATGTTTACAGCCTGGTACAAAAAACAGTTTTGGTCTCTGTAGCTAATTTCCCCGTTCATGACAACTGTACTGGGGCAGAGTTATTAATTAAGAACATGCTCGCTTTCATTGAGGTGCCATTACCTCCTTTAGGTGGCTTGTGTGAGCAACCAGGCGTCATTCAGCTCTATGTCTTTGTCCATTTTTGGATTAAGAGGCCAAGAGGCGGTGGAGCCAAAATTGCAGCAGCAGCAGCCAGAGCAGAAACACTCATGGGCTTGACAACAGCTCTTCAGAAACCTGTGGGCGACGTCACAGCCCTGAGCCTGTGTGAACGTTTTACCTGCTGAACATCAGCATGTTGTCATTGTTTTCTGTGCATGTCTAGTAAATATAGGAACTTTTTCTTGATGCATCATAACTACATGTCGTACTTACATCGTCTAAGAAAGGGTTGAACCTCTTTTCATAGTTTGGTAAGAATCCTAACTAACAACCTCAGAGGTATAAAAGACTTACTGTAGAACACATAAAACACAAAGACAGTAACACAAGCCATTAAGTTAATTAAAGGCGGTAGCAAAATTTTGTATTGGTGCCATAAAACCGCTGTTCAAATCAACAACGTTGGTTTCCTTCAAACACCACGATGCTTTCTTAATCTAATAAACCGAGTTTTGTGCTTGAATCCAATCAAACAGTAACCATAGCGATCAGAGATTATTAACAGTTGGAAGGTTTTTTTTTTTGGCCTTTTATGATAGTGCAGCTAAAGATAGACAGGAAGCAGAGAGAGGGGGAGTGAGACACAGTAAATGGCCGTGCGATGCGGGATTCGGACTATAGGACTATAGCCTCCACACACGGGGCGGCCGCTTAACCCACCACGCTACCGACCGCCCCGGCGCATCCGTTTTGATGAACGCTGATCGTTACAATGCTCAGATCTGAAACTGCTGGCTGCTAAACGAAAAGTTAACGCGACGCTGTACTGTCCACTGTCGTTGTAGACGTGTTCAACTCAGCCTGACTCTAAACAACATGATATACTGCATACGTACTGCTTTAGGGTACTTCTACATTTGTCTGACAGGTATAGTGTGCACTTTGGACGATGCATTAATATAGATGAAACTAGCAAAGACATACATGTAAAGACATTTAAATGATCTCAAATAAAGAACATTAAATGTGAACATGTCTGAGTATAATTTGAATTCAGGACTATTACTAGTACAGTAAATTAGTATTTTTATACTGTATTTTTGCTACTTCGCTCACTGGAAATAAACATTATATAGTAATATAACATCAATACTACTATAAATAAATATAAATACTGTATATATGCAGCATTTTAGCTATAGTTATATATATTTAGCTGCTTTAAAAAAGTCATATAATGATTCTTTAATGTATTTCACTGTGACTCCGCAGTACAGTCTGTACAGTTAGTGGTGTAAAAACACACACACACACAAACACACAAATAAAAAATAAAAAGCAGCAGCAGCTCAGTTTGTGTGTGTGTGTGTGTGTGTGTGTGTGTGTGTGTGTGTGTGTGTGTGTGTGTGTGTGTGTGTGTGTGTGTGTGCGCGCGATGGCCCCAACTCCCTCCCGTATATTATGAGCCCCACTCCTGGTTTCCATGGAGACTGGACTGATCGGGTGATTAGCCGCATCAATTAACCTCTGACCAATCACAGAGAGAGCCCGAGCAGCAGCAGCTGACTGTGATTTGCAGATAGGATCAGAGCCGAATTCAGACGTCTGAACGCTGCGTGTTGAATAACAATGAACGCGTATGGGAATTCAGCATTAGCATAGTAAATTACATCCTTGTAACTTGTTTTCCTCCTCTCGCTTTTTTAAAAACGTTGTTTATTATAACCAACTCCACCGCGTCATTTTTGTGTTTGTTGGATTTTAAAGCACGACGGTCGATTTATTTGTTTTCCCGTGTTTGTTTGTGGGCTTCAAAAATGGAGATTTGCTTTTGCTTTACCTGCTTTCGTCTTTTTGAGATCCCTGCATTTACATTTACACTTTAAATAGATGTGCCCACTCCACCCGTGAACTTCCCTGACACCCCTGCAGGGTTTACCGACCATAATAAACCTTGTTACACTTCATGTTCACCCCTTAAACCCTGTAAACGTGGCTGTGTGAAGCGGGGGCAACGCTGCAGATTTTCACGCCCCGAACACAAACGCACCGCCGGCCTGTTCCCCTCACAGCTTCGATGACCAGGTCCGTGGTGTCATGTCAGCACTTCAGAACAGATAAAGTCCTCTTCAGCCCTCGGACTATCTTCTGTCAGACGATATTCACCTCATAGCGGGAACTCATCTACTGTGAGTATCTGCACACACAGTCGCAGAATTAAATGTCTGCAGGCTGCTGTGCCAGCTTCACATTGAGTTTTACTTTTCCTGATGACCAAATCCAGCTGTTCCTGTTGTCAGATGACTGCAGTAAAATAAAAAAATAAAAAAGAAAAGCCACCTGGTTGAAGGCCGCAGAATATTAAAAAGGTAGCCAAGGACAAAAGTAGTTCCTGTTAGCAATCTGTGAAACATCAAGGCTGTTGATTATCACTGAAGTATCTTTACATGCTGTGCAACTATAACAGGTCGTATAGCCGGCCTGCAGGAAGCTGTAATTAGTGTGAACATGGATGATTTCATTTTAACTTTATTTTGAAATTAGCATATAAAAACTTGACTGATGCTTTTATCCAATTTTTGGGGTTCAGTATGTTGCCCAAGGACACTTTGACATGCAGACCGGAGAAGCTCGGGATCAAACCACCGATCACCTGATTAGTGGACTACCCGCTCTACCTCCTGAGCCACAGCAGCCGCCCCCTCTTACTCCGTGTTGTGCTGTGTCACAGAAAAGAGCTGTAGTTCCAACTATCTTTTAGCAATTCATCACAAGGCATCGACATACTGCAACGGTGTCTTCCCAAAGAAAAGTCCAGAACACAAAGAAGAGGTAAGTAAATCTGCAGAGATGTTGTTGAAGCGCTGACCAACACAAACTTTATGAATTAGCATTGTTTGTGCACGGCCCAGGACAGGAGGTGATGATGCACACAGCCCGAAGGAAACTAAAAGACAAACACCTACTCCAAGCTGCAGCCTGGCAAGCAATACAGGAGTATCCACTGCCATACCACCAGACTACAGAGCAGCTTCTTCCCTCAGCCTCTCCTCCTCACTCCACCATGAATAATAGATTTTCTTGTGTGACATAAAGAGACTACAACATGCATTTCGTTGTTAAACTCTGTGTTGTGACAAAAAAGCGTCCGACTTCCAGTAGCAACAACGTAAACGGAAAGCGCGTACGACACGACGTGTATGATGTTGACGTGACCTTTCCTCTGTCGCACATCACTCCTCCTCCTCTTTGTCGTGTTTACTAGTCGGAGAGTTCCTCCTGGTCAACGTCACAGTACACGTTGTGAAATTTGTCAAACTCGGCGAGAGAAGGTGGAAAAATTCCGACTCAGCCATCGTTTCTGTGGGAACGTTTTCATTCCTGATGTTCCATTATCATTCAGAGTTCATAAGTTTAACTGAACGTTAGTGTGATTATTGGCTGAGAGCTATGATGGACAGTCCTGAGAACAACTTGTAAGGATCCCAAACACCCGGATAACTCGGCCTTTTCTCCTCTTTACAATCGGGAAGAATGTTCCAGATACACCAGAGCACTAGGATCCTACATGAGGATACTTTTCTCACTGATTTACTCGATTACTTCCATAATAACTATTTCATTTATTACATTCTGTGTTCTCAGCCGGTTGTTGTGGCTTCAGCAGTTCACCTCACCTCTACAGTCATCTTGCTGCACTGCAGCGAAGCAAAGTAAGTTAAACATCGCTTTAAAACAAAAGTGTGATTTAACAGCGACGACGCTTCTCACTGTAAGCGCCGGGTTAACGTGCCCGGTCTCAATCAAAGAGACATTTTTCACGGCCTCCTTCTTTCACCTCTGTCAGCGCGGAGCAGAGGGGAGGGGGGGAGTGATTGACAGGTGGAGAGGTGGATGTGGTCACTGAGTGAAGTGTTAATGATCTGTAACAAGCAGACGAGGCAGGTCGTCATTGGCAACAGAGGCCCGCGATCGTTACTCCCGCTTGAGTTGGCGCGTGAACGGAAAAAACGTCGAGCCGGTTTTGCGAGGGGGGTTGATTCTGCAGATATCCAGACTCCAGACGGTTCAGGTGGGGAGGTCAGAGGTCAGAGGTCAGAGGTCACAGCAGGTGCAGCGAATTCAAAAAAGGTTTCAGCCTCTAAAGTGGATTCCACAGCTGTCTGCTGCCATTTACATGAATGATTTTCAACACGCACACTTCATGAAGAACAGGATCCACCCACGGTGAATCATTAAAAATGTGTGTGTGTTTAAAAGCGTTGCACAGAGTGTGTGTGTTTTTACACTATGAGTCATTCGGAGCTCCAGAATAGAAAGTGGATGATGCCTTCTGCTGTATGCATGTGTGTGTGTGTGTGTGTGTGCTGACCTCCATTGATCAGAATGAGTTAATCAGATTGATGGGTGTCTTGGCAGCAGCTCAGATTTAATAAACCACAGACAGGCAGGCAGACAGGCGGGCAGACAGGTAGTTCAGATGAGGTCTCGGCGGTTTGACTTGACAGTTTGATCGCCGTCCTCGAGACAGTAACCAGCTGAACCTCCATCATGGAGGAACACAGTCTATTACACCCCTCTCAGACAAATGTGATGCTGATTTTCTATGTCACTCTCGTGTCAACGTCTCATAAGAGCCGGAGTTACTTTTCTCGCTTGGGCTGGACTCGGGTTTTATTTCCGTAACGTCTGGCAGACACAGACAAATCTTAGCCTTGAATTGGTCGCTCCAGACTAATTTTAGAACCTGGGCCCAATTTCTGCCAGATAGGTTGTCGTTCGAGGTGCAGTTTGAGGTCACGGCGGCTGATTAAATCACCCGAGCGATCAACGGGGTCTGGCCAGCAGACGATCAGATGGATTTCTGAAATGTTAGAATTTTTCTGGTCGATCGTCTGCAGTTTGAGCAGCTTCACGGTGGGATTTCCTTCGTGGCTGCTGTCAAAGGATCTGTTTTAAACTGCAGTGAACTTGTTTTAATATTACTGGAGGAGTATTTTACATGTTGCGGTGGCTAAAACTGTATCTTTGATATGAAACTGAACTTTGCTACAGAACAGTTTCTTGTTTCTTCTGTTTCCATGTTTTCTTTCTTTCTGCAGGAAATGATGCTGCCTTTATTTTTTAAAACATTAAAGATAAGGTCCGTTTGTTTGAATAAACTTTACTAGATAAGTTCTACACATCATATCCAGTCTGATTCATAATCTATAAACTGATATCTGCATATGCAGAATCTGTAGGGACTCGAAGCGTTAGTATATAAACTTTGGTTTCAACAGTCCAACCAAAAGATTGTCATTGGCCGAAATGCATCTCAGAATCCATCGGCTATCGTTTGATGACAATTCATGACATTTTTATTTGCTTTATTTAAAGTTATCTGCATTCAAATGCAGACATCTGTTCATAGAGCTTAGGATAAATGTGTCTTTCGCGCCACAAGCTGCCAATCCGACTGCAGAGGAAGTCTTCCGGATATCCGTCGACGACACCGGAAGCTCCGAAACATTGACCACTGCCAACACCAAATGTGCAGTGTGAGTTAAAACAACGAATTTCTTTTACAGACATGGTGTTTGTGAAAACATACCATGTCTGCCCAGCTTTACACTTCACCAAGACACAAGTCTGAATCATGGTTTTCTAAGACAGGTCCGAAGACACGACTCACGCATGCAAAAGTCGTTAATTAGCTGCTAATTTGCGTCTATTTTGTAAGACGTGGTGCAGCCACATAAGCAGGGATGACATTCAGACGAAGCTGCCTATTGAGCCAGCTGGGCAGCCATTGTAGTGTCGCCTGAGCAGATACACTGAACGTCCTACAGAAGCTGTCACGCTCGTGCATGGGTGGCAAGCGTGGGGTTTGGTTTTTAATTCGTGTAACGTGCCAGATTGAGTGAGAGGAAACTATCCCAGCGTGCATATTTTCCCTGGACTTTGTCGTGAAAAAAAGCTGCGTTCGGATCGTGCTAATTAAGTTGGTGAATAATCGTTGTCATAACGACGAGGAATGACAGCTAAGATTACAAGAATATGCAGAAATAAAGTGAACTTTGAACTAAAGCTCATCACAAAGATCTCTGGTGCTGGTCTGTGAGACCTACAGGTGTGACCAGCAGTCTGGTATGACTGGTCAACTGTAAGCTGAGCCTGTGTTTAACATGCTCTGTCACACACACACACACACACACACACACACACACACAC
Organism: Larimichthys crocea; assembly: GCF_000972845.2. NCBI lineage: Eukaryota > Metazoa > Chordata > Actinopteri > Sciaenidae > Larimichthys > Larimichthys crocea. The sequence continues at coordinate 22,001,574 of NC_040021.1, forward strand.
ACACAGGGCTGCAGAGAGGAGGAAGATTTATTTGGTTCTGCAGTTATGAGTGATCACCACCTCTGGTTTGTCTCTGCAGAGAGCAGACGGGGAAATAAATTATTTCCACCTGATCTCAGCGTTCACGCGGCAAAACAACCGTCTGCTGGAGCCACACGGAGCAAACCAGGTCCGACTGAACCAACGAGGGTCAGAGGTCACACACACAGTCAGGATAACTGGCAAACAAACTATTTGATAAGTTTAAAATCATCTTTCATAACAGGACACATTTTTAAAGCAGCATTAATTGTTTGGCCACTTGGGGGCAGCAGAACATCCTGTGAGACGATTTAAAACTTATTTATAGACGTATTTAACAGATCCAGCAGACGCTGAGCGACATTAACAATAATTTGGAGCCGTGTTTGTGTTCACATCATGAATATAAATCCAGTAATTACTCTCTAAAAGAGCTCTAATATAACTTAAAGGTTGTTGCTAACACTGTCAGGTAGACTCAGCAAACAACAACAGCGATAAAGTTATGAATCAAAAAGACTAAAAACGTCTTCAAGAGCTTGTACACACGGTAATATAACAGCACTGATTAGTGCAGCTTTAAGGGACAAAAATGCATTTTTACTTTTTTTAATTTGAGAAATTATTTCATGATTATTAAAGTATATTTATTATTCTGATGATACTCTGTGTGATGACACTTCTTCTCGATCTACTGCATCCCCTAAATTAACAAATATGTTAATACAAATATCTAAATGTACTTTTCCGTACTTGTTCCATATACGTAGTTTGTTTTGTGCCAGTAAATAATAAAACTGCAGACTCTTCACGCCCCTCCATCGCTCTCTATTTACAGGTAAACATCAGAAAGTTTAAAGACTCCTTCAGTAAACTCTCCTGACTCTGAATCACAAACGTTCCTCCCAGTTCACTGCAACAATAACCGGCTTTTAAATTAATAAACCTGAAGTCTGACGCTCTAATCCCAACACGAATATTCAGAAGACTTCACCCGGATACATTAAGGTCACTGCAGGCTACTATAGAGAACATATTATAATCCTCAGGACCCCTTTAGTGGCATTAACTCACTGTTCATGATGATTTCACTGGATCTATTCCAGGTTTTCATCATAGTCGCACTTGTTTTGCACATTTTTTACGTATTTCGATCACATTTACACCAAAACAAACAAACAAAGCAGCAATAACTCACTGTTATTTATTCATTTCAGTCCTGCTACTTCAGACAAGTGTCACTTCAACTAAACTTATGTTAATTTACGCTTTTTTTTGTTTTTTTTTGTTTGTTTAACGGTCAGATCAGTTAAATACTTCAAGGCTGTTAAAGCTGACGCTGTGTGTTATTTAAGTGGAAACAGGGAGGATAAACTTCATAAAAGGTAACTGCAGACTCCCTAATTAGAGGCACAGACACTCGAGCTCACCGTGGAGGCATTCCAGCAATATTATGTGAACACTGACACTGTCTGACACCCTGTAGGAATACAAAATATTACACACACAATAGCCCCGGCTTGGATTATCACATCCTATTAAGGTCTATGCTATAGCTGCTATACATAACAATACAGGCTTCACAGCACTGTACAGAGGACGATACAGAGGATCAGAGTAATAATGTGGAAATTATGCATGAGCATAGACATAATCAAGAGGTGGCATAAGGTCAGCACAGACCGACAGGTCAGTGTTTGGATGAGCACACAGATAATTAAAGAATATGAACATGTTACAGCACAAGCATGACTGACACACTACAGGAGTGATGGAGGAGCATCACACACACACACACACACACACACATATATATGTATGTATATATATATAGAAAAAGGCGCACACAGAGCGCCACAGACGCAACATCACAGAAGACACAACGAGAAGCGTGACTGACGGAGGGAGAGCGGCACAGAGGTGACCGGAGCTGGGGAGGCGCAAAAAAAAAAAAAAAAAAGGGGCGCATGCGGCGCGTCAGACAGTGTCAGAGGAATAAGAGAGAATAAAGAAAGAAAGGCAAACATACTGGAATGGCGAAGATGGAGACTCCTCTGTGTCTTCTTCTTCTTCCTCCTCCTCCTCTCCTCTTCCTCTCTGCTCGGAAAGTCTGCAGCCTCCTTCACTCTCTCTCTCTCTCACATTCTCTCTCTCTCTCTCTCTCTCTCTCTATTCTCAGTCTGTGTCAAGGTCTCTCCACCTCTCTCTCTCTCTTTTGTCGCCGTGATATCTGGCCGTGCCTTCACTGGATGGAGCAGAGAGGGAGGGAGGGAGGAGGAGGAGGAGGGAGGGGAGACCCAGACACACAGACAGGAGGGTGAAGAGGATGATGATGGTGGTGATGATGAAGATGGTGGAGGGAGAATCAGACACTGCAGCAGCAGAGGAAGAAGAAGGTTTACCTCCCTCTCTCTCTCTCTCTCTCTCTCTCTCTCTCTCTCTCCTTCCTGCCTCTTTTCCTCTCTATTTCGCGTGGGCGCGCACGCAGACCCAGCGGCGACGCGCCCGATGGATGGAGGAGAGGAGCGCGCATGCAAGCTCTCCAAGGATGGCAATGCATCCCCTGCCTCTCTCTACCACTCTCTCTCTCTCTCTCTGAATTAATTCAAAGCATGTAGACTGTGTGTGTGTGTGTGTGTGTGTGTGTGTGGCAGCAGCCCTGCAGTGAGTCTCTGGGTGTTGTTTTGATTTTCCAGCCCGCAGACCGGATCACACACACACATACACATACACACACACACACACACACACAGAAACAAAGTGTGTATAGACGTTGAAATTTCCTTTGTTCGTCTCGGTGCAACAAAGCAGTCAGACTGTAACTTTATTATTATTATTATTATTAGTTGTAGTATCCGAGTATTAGTGCTGCTGAATCTGGAGTTTAATAGATTATTAATCGCGAGTTAATTAAAATAACTTCCAGGTTGTTTGTTGTAAAGAATCCTCCCCCGGTACGACACTAGTTTTGTCTTTTTTCAGCTCTAATCCATCACTTATGATCCAATTCATCATCAAGCTGCATCATTTTCTCATAAATGAAGACGGAGAACGAATGTGTGTGCAGCAGCTGAAGGGCGTCACATGTCTCTGGCAGATCGAAGAACACATTCAGGGTCTTTTTTAGTCGCTGGAGCAGAGCGGCATGGAGCAGAGTCTGCAAACAGAGGCAGCCTCGCTCAGTCTCTCCCCAGAGAGACACACCAGCATCAGTCGCCTCAGACAGTCGCCCCAGAATAACACTTCACTGTGGTCAAGTGACAAAGGCCCAGAGCTTGAATCAAAGGAGGAGGTCGGCTGATGCTGTTACAGGACGGACGGGTGGATGTTTTTCTTTTTGAGAACCATGATGACGAAGGTCCCCTATAGTCTTAATGAAGTAGTCAACATAACGTGCTCCTCTCAGATCATCGAGGCATCTCTGAGACGTACAACTTAAGAAACCACATGCACAAATAGGTATTTTTGTTTTTGTGCGTTGGCACACTGACAGCATAAAGAATGGACAGCGTATGCGTGATGTCAACCAGATGTTCCTGAAATCTAAAAATCGACAAAGACGTGGATCCATCTGCCAATCAAAGCCTTCCTTTCTCAACATCTGTCCATCATCCCCTTTAACATTTACCGTCAATTTTCACTTCATCATTTACCTCCCTCATCTTTCCATTCATCCACTCCTTCCTCCTTCCCCTTGATCTTTTCCCTCCATGTCTCAATTTTTAACCTCTTTTTCCCATCCCTTCCCTCGTTCCCCTGCTTCCTTTCATTCTCCAATCCTTCCCCTCTTCCACTGATTGCTTTCTCCTCTCCCCGTTCCCATCACCTCCCATCACTCCCACATCCCTCTGACTTGTTTTTATCCTTCCCATTCATCTATATCCCTCTTTTTTTTCTCCCCTCATCCCTTCGTTCCCGTCCTCTTTCCTCCACCTCTCCACGATCTTCTTCTTCTTCGTCTCTCCGTCTCTGACGGCGGAGTGAAGTGAGGACACGGAGACGGAGACGGAGAGAGTGATAGAGCGAGCTTGGTTTTGAACAGGCTGACCTAGTTAGACTCTCCCTTCAATAAAACATTGAGACTGAGAAAAGAAACACACTGCTCTCTCTCTCTCTCTCTCTCTCTCTCTCTCTCTCTGTCTGTCCATCACTCTCTGTCTGGAGAACTCGTGAATCCATTTTCAACTCCAGCCGTCAAAGGTCGGAGATAATTTGACTAAACATTAAACATAGAAGTTTGTTGACGTGTCGTTTTCTTTTCACCTGTTTTTATTCTATTAAAAGAAAATTAGAGTTCTTCAATCAGCATGTGGATGTCAGGGTTAGCAGTCGTGGAAGAAGTACTCGGATCTTTTACCTAATGTAGAAATACCGGGGGGGTTATACACTGTGCTGGTTTATACTGGTAACACAGAAGCTTTGGACCACTGGAAGGTGGAGGAGGTTTTCATGTGCAGGATGGGTGGTGCCGGTGTCATGCCAGAACCAGAGCTGGGCTCCAGTGTTGTAGTAAAGACCAACTAAACTGAGACCAAGTCAAGCCCAAGACCAAAGTCTAACAAGACCAAGATTTTGAGGGGTTGAGACCAAGACCAGACAGTATAAAGTCACCAAAACTCTTCAGAATCAGAATTAATTTTATTTGCTATGCAAGTTTACACAAACACAGAATTTACTGTGGCAGGATTGAGCATACACAGAACATATATGGAAAAGAAAAGATAAACTGGTATGGAAATAAAAATCAAAATAAGGGGTATAATGAAGCGTGGTCGCTACATTGAGTCACCTCATTAAGCGTTGCCTTGTAGTTTTTGAACTTTCATCACTGAAGTTTTGTCTGACGCCTCCTCCCAGACAGTTACCAAACATATCGGACAATGCACAGTTTGTCAGTTTGCTGATACCCCTGCAGTTCGTGGTCTTGATCTGTCTGGAACTAAAACTAAAAGTCTTTTTTTTTGTCTGAGACCGAGACAAGGCCGAGTGAAACGTCTGTTCATTCCAGGAGCAGACTGAGCTGCTATGACTCGATGTGTGTTGGTAACAAAGTTGGTAACATGACAGTGAAAATGTACATATTACTAAATCAATCATGTGTCAGCCCCCTCAGTGGGTTTTTACCCGGCCTCCCGGGCTCGCCGCGGCCGGCTCTTATTTGAATATTGACTTTTATTTGAGGATTTATGGCGTGCGAGTCGACAGTGACCTTGTCTTCCTCCTCGCTGCCGGCTGCAGGGCCGTAACTCTGACAATAAAAGCAGACACGATGTTGACTGCGATACGTTACAGAAAGTTGAGTTTCAAGCCTCTGCGGGTTTTTTTTTTTTTTCTGATCACATTCACACCTTTACACACACACACACACACACACACACAGATCTGAGCTGGTTACTCAGATTTCTGTCGTTCCTACCTGTTTGGATCTGAATCAACAGACACAAGCTGTCGACTTCTCTAGATGAATTCAGAGACACGCTCCCTCCCTCCTCCCTCTCCCTCTCTCTCTCTGTATAGGTCTGCAGTGTGTAGGTGTGCAGCAGTGTGTAATAGGTTTTTTCAGTGCAGCTCTGCAGCCTGAAGCCTCCACCAGGGCTCAGTGGGAGAAAGTCAATTACAGCAGGGCTGAGCCTGGCCTGCGGGGGGGCGTATGGGAGGGAGATAAGAACGTAAAGATGGCTGCCGCCGAGCGCTCCCCCGGCTGCATGTATGGGCGGCGAGCGCTGCACTTTGGCCTCCTGCGGCTTTCCAGACGCTGAGCCCGGAAAGCTGCAGCAGGGAGGATATACGTACTGAAACACAGGACAGGAGATAATCTGACTGCACTTTTAATATCATTATTATCATCATCATTATTAGGCCTTTATTGGAGAGTAACAGTTAGGAAAGTGTGGAGAGAGCGGCGACATGCTGCGTTGAGGACTCACAGTACATGAGCGCTGATGTTCAAGTTTGTTATCGATTGCTTTTATCACTTTAAAGGCTCGGACGTTTATGAATCTGCAGCAAACTCACATCAGAGCTAGCTTTAAGGATTGGCTCACTGCAAACTTTACATTTGTTGTTATAATATTGTGAATCATGCTTGATGCTGAAATCGCTTCAACAGATCAAAAAACACAAGCGGTTTATCGATGTTATCTAAAAATCAGGAGATAAAAGTGAATGAATTCATTGTAAACATCAGAAATAATCTGTGTAATTTATATTTTCTTTAGTGATCTTTAGTGAGGGAGGATCCCTGATATTCTGAATCTTCTGGATCAAGAGACAAGCTGTCGAACACACACAACAGACAACGGGTTGATCCTCAGTTGACGGTTTAATATCAGAGCTGAACTCTCCATCTGGAAACTCTTTGGATTCCTCTGGACCTCCTCCGCTGTCACATTAATCAGCAGTCAGGATCCCCTTTCTGATCCGTTACTCATCCTAAAGTTACAGGAACGACACCAAAATATCTGTCTTGAGCCTCCGCCAACATTTGTACTAGACGTCTGCAAACTGATATACACAAACCTTTTGTCACATACGTCTTAATACAATAAATAATATCTTTAGATTGTTCGGTATCATGTAAATATTTGAAATATTTACATTTTATTGAATATGTTTAGTTTTATATGCAGGTCTTAACCAGAGCACAGGTGGTAAACTTCATGTAGGTCAAGTGCACAACATGACAAACCTGCAGGACTGATGGAAACTGAAGGACTGATTAGATAATGAGAGGCAGGTTTGGATGATTCAGGAACAGGTGATGAGGATTGGTGGGAAAGTCTGAGGACATCTGGTGGACAGGTGGAGAACAGCAGGTCCTTAGAAATGCGTTGAAGGACAGACTGAACAAACTAAAAACAACCTTAAAAAAATGTAGGTTACTTTAGTCATCAGTTTAACTACACTGACAGCCCCGGTGTTGTCATTGAGGACAAAACCAGATTCATGCTGAACGGAGTCCAAACCTTCAGCCAAAACAGATCAATACAGACAAATGACTAGAGAATACTATCCAGGATATTATAGGAAACCATCTGGAGTGATTAAAACAAAATACATCACTGGTGACAAGGACTGGGAGGCTGTAACATGACGGGAACAGAAAACAAATATATATAAAATAAATGTCTAGTTTGCTGCTGCACCCTCGACATATCAGTCGTAGCGAATCCGTCAACAATGCTCGGTAAAACATGCATCGTCTCAAATCTTATTATTTCCTTTTTCTCTGTGTTGATGTCATTTGCAGGATTTGGTGCATTAAAGTTTGTTTCACTGGGTGTCCTGCTCAAAGAAAGGTGCTATGCTCCGTACTGTGGTCCATGGTCCTCCCAAAGCCAAGTCCCTACGGACTGAGCTACTGCAGCATGTCCTGGAAGGCAGGCTGGTTGTTAGCGGCAGTTTTTCAAGAAACTTTGCAAATCCCCAGACGACTGGTAGAAGAAGAAATCGAGACATATTTTCACCAACACGTTACCAGTTGTGTGTTTACTGGTCGAGAAAGTTTCTAACACAGATTTCACGACTGTAAAGCAGAACGCAGTCATTAAAGTTTCTCTTGTCACAGGTTATTTAAAGTCACTAACGTTGGCTCAGAACAGATTGTATCAGCCCTCACAGACCATTCCTACAATGCGCTCGCTGAAAGATTTGATAGATTGAATTAAAAAGCTTGTTTTGTATCGGTGAGTGACAGGAAGTGGAAGAACAGATGGACGGTGAAACAGGAAGCTGAGCTCTGTGCGTCTGTTGCAAATCCTCGGCTCAGGCGGCAGCCAGGTGACAGGAAACTTCAAAACTTCAGGCTTTGTTGGTGTTGGTGTTGTTGTGTTCACTCCGAGCCGCACAACACCTATGGCACTGACGACACACACACACACACACAAACACACACACACACACACACACAATCTGAATCTGAAGAGAAGTGACACGTAGAGATGGAAATTTACACACAAACACACACCTGAAGGCATCATACGTACATGAAGAAACATGGAGTGAGCGCCTTGCTCAGGGACGCTTAAACAGCACACACACACACACACACACACACACACACACACACACACACACACACACACACACACACACACACACACACACACATACACACACACACACACTGTGGAGACAATGAGACTCAGCTGGTGTGTTTGTGTGGTCTCATATTTTTTTCATCCCAGCAGAGAAAGCGACTCCAGCCAGGTGTGTGTGTGTGTGTGTGTGTGTGTGTGTGTGTGTGTGTGTGTGTGTGTGTGTGTGTGTGTGTGTGTGTGTGTGTGTGATCCAGTGCTTCTATATTTATGAGGACTGACTTCGGTTTTAGACCTTAAACCTGCAATAACTGATTTTTGCGGAAACAAGTTTGAAGTTGATACGTTGAACCTGTTCTCAAAGAGTTGCTTATTTACACATCCAGAAGACACAGAGCAACATTTGGACTCGTGTCTGTGTCCATCTCAAGTCCAATTCACTCTTTTTTTATCTGTTTTGATCGTCACCATCTCTGGCTTATGTTCACCATCAAGTCTCTCTGTGTGTCTGTCTGCTATTTGTGTGCAGGGTGGAGGTTTTTAGAGCTTTTCTGGCTGCTGCAGCTGAACATGTTGTGGGGCCGTGAGAGTGAACAGTATAGTTTTGGACCGGACAGATAATCAATGACCTGAAACCATAGACCAGAAAAATGAGTGCGGTCCCTTCGGCTTCTGATGCGTCCTGAAGCCCGATTCAGACCAAATCTGGCACTGCGGTGAAACTCCTTCATCCACTTGTTTCATTCATAGTCCATGCTGCAAAATAGTGACACCAGGGAATTTTCTTTGGTTTGAGAAAGAGAGAGAGAGCAGTGGTTGAGTGACATAGACATGAATGAGAGTGAGGGAGCACCAACATCGAATTGAATTGAAAAACATTTTCTGATTGTTTCATCACAGTTATGATGTCTGTCTTAATATAGGACGTATCCTTTAGGTGAACCATGCGACCTATGACTTTTATATATTTGTCAAGGTCAACACGTCCTCTGTCTGGACAAGCAAACCTAATATAGAACTGTCTTAAGTTCCAGGGAGAGAGGTACAACAACATAGTTTCCACATATAATAGAGGTAGTAAGAAAGAAGATCCTTTGTTCGTTCCCATCGCATATAACAATGGATCTGAGCTCGTATTAAAGTCCCTGAGATCTTGGACTCAGAATATACACACACCCAGCACCCCCAGATCCAGATGTGGAGCTGAGGAGCGATGAATGAAGCCTGGTTGTTGAAACCAGCCACCTCCCACTGCACCCACCTGTCAATCAAAGCGTCCACGCTCTTAATCCTGCATAACTTTAAGCCTTAATATAATGTGAACAGGTGAGTTGTATATAAATTCACCCTCAGTACAGTTGTCATGAACGGGGAAATTAGCTACAGAGACCAAAACTGTTTTTTGTACCAGGCTGTAAACATGTTTATTTCTGCTGTGAAACATGGGGACTTATGGAGACTGACTCGCTTCTGGAGCCAGCCTCAAGTGGACGTTTGAGGAACTGCAGTTTTTGGCTCTTCTGTTTGGTTTCATTTCAGGTAGCTGCTTGTCAGACACTCATTATAAAAAACATTATACATTATTATATATATTATTATAAAAAAACATGAACTATAGCAGCTTTAAACTGAGTCAACACACAGTTAAGTTTGAGATTGTATTATGTCAACTGAGGGTCCTCTCAAGTATAGAAGAACAATCGTGTGTGTGTGTGTGTGTGTGTGTGTGTGTGTGTGTGTGTGTTTGTGTGTTTGTGAAAGCCTGAAGCTGCACAGGATTAGCAGTGTTGCGTTTCAAACAGAGAGGGAATGTCGGCCTGATTCTCTCTCTCTCTCTCTGCAGAAGCTAATAAGCTCCACTGGTTTTCCTCCTGCAGTGAGCTGATTACAGCGTTATATCTCAGACACCCCCCCCCATTCACCTCCCAATACACCAATATACTCCTCAGTAATCTACAGTATACTGTACATCCATATCTGAATATACCCTATAACATTTACCCCAGAGCTCTCTGTTTGCAGCCTCATGAAGGTGATTTTTGCCTGGCATGTATTCCTACATATGTTCTTCTAGGAACACTTATTTAAAAGATACTTCTACATTCTGCTAATTGTCAATAAATCTCATGTAAAGACCAAACACTACACTGAATGCATCTAAAACTAAAACTCTCCTGTGCCTTAGCGCTCCATTATTGTCCAAAGACAGGCTCTGGATAGGAGCTTCTCACATTTTCTGATGCCACTCGGTCCTTTAATTTGTTCATTAAACGATAAAACTAGTTATGTTCTACAGCAGAGTGTGTGTGTGCATCAAAGTCTGAGAAGTCTTCTCTGTCGTAGAGCTCGATTAATAATCCACTGAGGGTTGATATTGTAATTTACAGTGTCCCGTGTCTGAGGAACATATTGAGAAGATCCAGAAAAACAGCGTTACATGAGTTATACGTTTCTTAATTACCATGAACACACCGCCGCCCTGCTGCTACGAATGTGGATTGTTCCGCCGCTGAAAATAGTTCCCAACAAATGTACTATATATTTGTGAGGTATCATTAAAGATTTAAAGCTATAACACCGAACGTATAATTTGTAATTTTGGTCTTTTTTTTTCTGTCCTAACCCCTTTAAATGATCGATCAATCAATCTCTACCTGTAATGCATACTGAACATATTAAACTATTGAACCACGACGCAACACAGAACTAAAACTTTAAGTCAATCTTCTACACGTTTCACAACAGAGGGCTGTGTTCAGTCGGTTACAATCGAAACTACATCCTACACACTGGACCTTTAAATAGAAAAGCTAAAGAACAAGTCAAAAGTCTGCTGGAGAACATGTATCCCCGTGCATGCAGGGCGTAATAATCTATATACTTTCATATTCTGTAACCTGACATGCTCCCCTCACACCTCTTTATCAATTACTGTATCCTGTTTTCTCCTACGTAACAAATATTCATTATATTTCTCTGTGAACATTAATATATCCCCATATAAAACCCCATATGTCTCCAGTATGTGGTTATATAACCTCACACGCTCGAGTTTGATCCAATCCTGCAGCAGAGCTGTCGAATACTCCGTCCCGTGGTTGTTTCCTCTCTTTCCATCCTGTGTGTGTGTGTTGGGACGTCTCTGCTTTATATTCTGCTCCTGACTCTCACTTCCACACACATGCACGCTCACTGACGGTCTCCGGACAGACGGAGAGAAGAAAGAATAAAAGACGAAGGGCGACTCTTTCTTCATGTTTCCTCCATAACTTTGTCTCTAACATCACCCCAACATGCTCCCACAATGCACCGCCGTCGTTATTTTATACTTGTATGCAGCGATGGAAGGTAAGTACAAATACCAAACTGTAAAAATATTATATTACATGTTGGAAATGTAATCCATAACACAAAAGATTGTGTTTCTGTTTTAATGATCGCTGATTTTCTTTGTTTTTTTTGGGGTCAGTGGGCGTCACATGACCTGAAACACCCCAGCTGTACTCTGTCCCTGCAGGTCTGGTAGTTATCAGCCAAACCCTGATCACATCAGCAAACAGTGTGTGTGTGTGTGTGTGTGTGTGTGTGTGTGTGTGTGTGTGTGTGTCAGATGACCTACAGAGAGGACATCACTACAACACACACACACACACACACACACACACACAAACATCCCAAACTTCTGCAAACACACAGTCTCTCCTGCAGTGGTGCATCACGGGCAAAAGAAACATCTGGATGGCGCTCACATCGTTTTAACCTCTTTCTCCTTTTTCTCCTTCCACTTCCAACATTTCCAACATGTTCCTCACCTCCTCTTCTTTCATCCGTCTTCCTCTTTCTCCCATTTCCTCCTCTTCATCGTCTCCTCACCTTCTCTCCTCTCTTTGTGGCACCTACCCTCTTCTGTCCTCTCTCCTCCTCTCTCCTTTCCATCTCTCTTCTCCTTCCCCTCCTCCTCTATTCTCCTTTTCCCTCATCACTTCCTCTCCTCTTCCTCCAGATAGAAAGTTTTCACCTGTGGTTTCTCAGCGCCTCAGGCACAAAGATCTCCTCCCAACACCTCCTCAAAGCCCACCACCTCCTCCATAACACACACACACACACACAGAAATCCATATTTGAATTCAGTTATCTAACGTTATTGAGGCCTGTCATGTTGCGGTGGGCTGTACGTTCGATGTTGGGATGGGGGGATTTGGGAGTCGTGTGTGCGTAAATTATTCATCACCCCTTGAAATGCAAACGACAGCCGAGGCGAGGGAGCCGCCACGCTATGTAGGTCACTTCCTATCTCGCACGGCCGCAGTGCTCGAAGAGAGAGAGAGAGGTTTTATTGAAGTGAGGCAACCAGCTGATGAATCGCCAATCAGAGGCGTGCGCAATCACCGCCGACAGGAAGCGCTGGGTGATGCTGAAGACGAGTTCTTCTTCGCTGGTTTTTCTCAGAGGAGTGAACATCTCTGTGAAGAAACTCCAGCTGCAGAACTTTTAAAATAAAATGTCTCAATCGAAACTCGCTCAGGTGTGCTCAGATTATTACTGTCTGTTTCTAACGTCACTAACTTTTATTTCCATCATATATGACATGGAATGAACTTTAGAATATAAAGATCTGCGGAAATACTCAGATGTAACAGCAGATTCACAATAAATCAGAGGAGGTCTTAATCTGTATCTTCTTCAATCTTAATAAGAGAGTCGCGATCACGTGGTCGCAGGTGTGCAAATCTACGTGCTACTTTTTCCAAATCATATCAATTGTAAACCTTAATAATTTGGAGGATTTACGTCAGTCTGAGCTCGGCAAAGAGGATTTTGATCTACAGAGCTTTCTAAAGGAAATAAGGATCCCTGAATCTAACTCTGATATTGACGATTATAATTTAAAAAACCCACTAAAGTCAATGAAAAGAGATTCAAGCAATAATATCAGAGGAAATGCTTCAATTAACTCGACATTTCTGCAAGAAGTTTTTCATTAAACCCAACCAGAAATCAGAGTGTCAACACTCCTGCTGGTTGAACTTTGCCAGACCATGCTCATGTTTTCTGGTTGCCCCAATATGTTTTCCAGCTTTCCTGGAAAAGAGTGGACGGTTTGGTTCTCAAAGATTGAAGACCTGAAATCTGATTTATCTTTTTCTACCTTGGAAATATTCCTGAGTGTTCTGTTGCTGTCTTTGTCTGACCCTCTCACCTGCCTGATCACCTCACCACCTGTTCCTCGCCATCCAATCAACACCTGCAGTGCTCAGCCTCTCTTCCTGCCATGTACACCAGCCCACTTTCCCTCACTACAAGATCTCAGCTCGCCACTGCACGCTCACCTCTGTTGAACCGTTTGAACTGATCGTGGTCTTCACCTGCTGTTTGAGCTTTGGGTCCGCTAAATGTTCGACCTAACACGTCCTGGTTTCTGGTGAATATGTTCTTGGCCCATAGACTTGACATTGTGGTGACGTCACAGACTTTTTTTTGGCTTGAGAAAAGTTGCCAGTTGAGGATTTGAGGTGGTTTTTTCCACATGTTTGCCTCGCAACAAAACTCCTAAACCAGGATACGAACCAAACTGTGCACCGTATCTCCAACAGCTGCCCTTTTTAAACCGAATCATGGAGAAAAATTTAGACAACCTGGGTCATTGGACAGCTAACAGAGCCGGTAACCACCGGGGGAGCTGCTCTTAAAATCATCTCTAATAGGAATGAATGGCAGGGCTTCCTGTTCAGCATACAATTAAACAAAAGAAAATCCTGTGACCTCTCTCTCTAATGGAAAAAGGAGACTTTTCATTCATCGCCTTGGTTGGAGGTGGAGGTGGAGGTGGTTGGGGGGGTGGAGGGGGGGGACGTCTGTTGTCTCCGTGGAAACAGGCAGCCATTTTAGATTCTCACAGGGAAGCTGATGGCGTAAATGCGGCTGCCATCAATCAAACTGTGGTTCCCCGTGGTGACGGAGGCTTCTGATCCGAGCTGCAGAGAGAGAGAGTGTGTGTTCTCTCTCACACACAAACACACCGTGCTGTAGATTTAAAGGTAATAAAGTGCATCCTGATAACAGCCTGCAGGTTTTATAACCTCTGAAAACACAATATGTCCGCGTCACATGTAATTACAGTCCACGTTCACTAAAATATAGTTCCAGTAGGGTGAAATGTGCAAGATTTTGAAGCGTTTTGCATATTATTTTGGGTAATTTTGGGCATTAATCACCTTTAGTTCAAATTTGTGAACACTTTGCAACATAACTGTGTGGTGGGTCTCGAATCGGTTGCTTATCGGTTGATTTGCAGATAGCAACCTAGTGTTTTTTTTTCTTTTATCCTGAAGCCAACAGTCCAAATAAAATATCGGAAATGTTACAGATCAGTAACGTGAATCTAAATGCATATGGTGCATACAGGTAAGTTCATCAGAATGCTGACTGCAGTTCACTGAACACCCAAAGGCGTCATTATTAACATACATCTATATTACATATAGAAGCTTAAAATATGTGTTTTAAAATACATATTGTACCTAAAATAAACAACAACAGTGCAGACTTGACAGGAAAATAAGAAATGAACTCTCCACTAATCGTATAATGTTTTTATATTAACACTAAATCAAATCAAATCAATTTTATTTGTATAGCCCAAAGTCACAAAGTACATTTTCCTCTGAGGCTTTACAATCTGTACAGGGAGTGACACCCTCTGTCCTTAGACCCTCGGTTCGAGTGAGGAAAAACTTGCCCACAAAAAACTTTTAACAGGGAAAAAAGGTGGAAGAAACCTCAGGAAGAGCCACAGAGGAGGGATCCCTCTCCCAGGACGGATGGATGTGCAATGGATGTCACAAATCAACACAAACATATTGTACAATTACAATGAATGATAAAATGACCACAGTAGCAGATATGGTAGCAATAATGACAGTAATAATATGCGTAGTGGACGTCATGCAGGATCACAGCAGCAGCCACGATCCACGAGAACCTGCTATGAAAATCAGATGACTCATTTGAAAGTGCACTTATTTTTGGTTTTATGGCACATTTACTGTCGTCAACCTCTTTTCCAGCAGCAGCGAACGAGCTCCGATAAACCCATCGTACCAACGAACGGCAGACAGAGACTAGTTGGGGAAGAAAGTGGAGCTGGTGGAGACCAAACCAGAGTCCAAAAATAAGAGTGAATATTGTATTTATTCATCTGGTGGACACAAATATGATGACAAGCGGTGCTATTGTTGCTGTAGGCAGGTATTTCTCTACCCTACTTGTGCTGTGAATATTGATGGTCCCCAGAGGATGAATCATGGTGATTTTTTTTTCCAACACCAAGAGCGCCAGAAATCTTAAAGTCTACAGTAAGACTGGGCAGATTATTTTAAGATTTACTGGCAGCATTTGAGCTCCCCAGAGGACGATCCCATGACCTTCCCTCCGGTGGCATCCTCAAGACAAACTTCACATTTTTTCTAAAAATAAATATCCATCTGTCTGTCTATCCACCTTGTATTTAGGGAGTGAAGCGTGTCTCTCTCTGCAGGGTTTTGGCTTCTCAGAGCTGATTTCTGCATAAAGAATGAGGAGAAGATTTGGAGCTGAATTAAGAAACGCGAAGCCGACAAGAGCGGCTGAGTCTGCAGGAGGCTGATTAACATTTAATACAACTGAGGGACAGACAGACAGACAGACAGACAGACAGACAGACAGACAGACAGACAGACAGACAGACAGACAGACAGACAGACAGACAGACAGAGACGGTGCTTCATATGAAGAGAAACATCAAACCTCAAAAGCAATAGTTTCCTGTCTTTTCGAATAAATTTAAACATTAATTCCACCGACTTTACTCGTCATGTGGAGTAAACTGTATAAAAGTCTGAATATCTCTGTCTGTGCTGCTTCAGATTTAACTCTTGTCCCTTAACTTTATTGAGACACATGACCAACGACACGTTGATCCCTGATCACTGACAGTATAAATGATGTGTGACGTCACCCACAGGTTCCTGAAGAGCTCTAGCTGGCAGTCCGGCCTCTTCCGCCTCCCAGCTAAGCTAAAGATCAGCAAAGACGTGGATCATCATACACAAACCTCTACATACAACCCACACACAATACATCCTACTTTATTTATGGATCCTGACTGCCGCACCACCCCGAGAACGCCCAACACCACGTCCGTGACAGCCAAATTCATTCGAAGCATTTGGTTTGAAGAACGTCTAACTCCTGAAACCAAACCTGCACCGTCGCTTCTCGTGTTTTGTATCTTTTCAACAAAGCCGCGGTGCAACACAACAAAAGAAATCGACACAAAAGCAATTACCGAAGCGCAGGCCTGGGAAAATCTATCAAAACCTGTTTTTATAAGTGATTTTCTTCAATACAAACAGCACGGTACAGTGTGGGGGGGATCATTTCTATTCAAACACAGATTCTGCACTGTATGTTGTAAGATATCGACGGCGAGATCTCGACGAATGAAAGAACTTAAAGCGAGACGGTAAATAAATAGAAACAACCTGTAAAAGTCGCCTATGGATCGACATAAACACACAGATATGACTCAGTCAGGGCTGAACCAAACAGCACTGGAGACATTTTTTTGTTTGTTTCTTAGTCAATTACGACACACCCACGTAATAATTATTCCTCCTATAACTGAACCGCAGAGGAAGCTCTGGTTCCCCCCTGAAGCGAGTGATGTGAAACATTTGATACCGAGCGAAGAAACGAGCCAAGAAAAACCTAAAAGCTAATTTATGCAGATGTATGCAGGCACTCATTGGCTTGTGGCAGAAACCTCACAGGACTTCACTTTTGGCTTGTTGTAATCAAACGATGTTGATGATACAGCAGGAGTGGATGACTGGTCACTGTTTGTGTCATATTTATGTGACTACATTTCCCATCAGCCACCTTTCCCCTCGCTCAGATATTCAGATTTTTCTGTTCACAAGTCTGCGTCTAGTCAAATAATGATTCATCAGCAGCTAAAACACAACGTCCTGAATGTGTGGATGAAGATGTATCCTGCAGAGGGTGGAGGATGGAGGGTGGAGGGTGGAGGGTGGAGGATGTGTGTTTGGGATTCAGACACAGTCTTGCCTCTGCTGCCGGCTGCTTCACTGGATCTCAGCCTGCTGCAGACCTGAACAGCATTTTAAGAGCCAGCAGGCAGCTCACAGCGCCTCGGTGTCCCATTTCCACCACAGACAGTACTGACAGCAGAGCTGGTGAGTAATGAGCTACATTTACTCGAGTACTGCTGTACTTAAATACACTGTGGAGGCACTTCCTCCACACATTTCCTTCACTAGGCTTCATTTCAGAGATAAATATTGTACACGTGCATTTATCTAACATGTATAGCTGCTTTCTTTCTTTGCCGGTTAAGACTGTAAATACAATCTCAGTTTATTTTTAGCCACGTTCTTCTGCTCCAGACCACAGACTCCATATAAAGATGGACGACACATCTCCAAACTGCCATCTTGCACTGGTTGGTGTAATTTGGAGCCAGTCTGCGCAGTATCGAGGTCCCGACTCAATCGCGAGCAGAGCCTTTTTTTTTATAGCACCTGATAACTCATTAAAACCAAACTTATCAGAAATATCGGACACTCGAACAAACATCAGCGTGACAAGAACTGCTTTAAATGTCAGAAACCATCTTTGATTTGTTAGTTTGGCTGATGTCCCGTCTGCTGACAGATCCAGACTGATATATTTCAACAGTTATTGATTTGAAGTTTGTACAAATGTTCCCTCGGGATGAACTTTATTGATCCCTTGACGAAATTCTTAATTTGTCCGGCACATTTCGTCATTTAGCCCCATGGAGGAGAAAGCTCCAGTGGGTGACGAATGTTTTAGGGACCAGCATAACTAATGGCATTCCCGTCAACCTCAACCATTTGTGTTTAGTTTAACTTCATCCCCAGGCTAAAAAGCTGTGGTCAGACATGTGCTCTGTTGTACCTGTAACCACACCCAACCGTGATGTCGTGGGGCCTTGAAGGTACACCTGCACGTCGCTTGTTTAAGATCCAGTTTCACCAAAATCAGTGACACAGTCGGTGGTTAAAAGTTATTTAAATCTTGTTATTTTAAGATTATTTTTGGCCTTTTATGCCTTTATTGATAGCTGAAGATAGACAGGAAGCAGAGAGAGGGGGAGTGACACACAGTAAATTAGCCGTCCGATGCGGGATTCGAACCGGGGCCAGCTGCAGCGAGGACTATAGCCTCCACACACGGGGCGGCCGCTTAACCCACTACACTACCGACCGCCATAAATCTGGTAGAAAAATGGTAGAAAAGTTACATAATGTTGCTTTAAATAGACGAATGAATGGACACATGGACTAAGTAAAGGTCTGAGACATAAAGACGTCTCTCATGTTGACAGTACACCATCTCCTGAAGGTCAGGTGACTGTTTTATTCATTTCCATCGTTTCTTTGGTTTGTTTTTCCTCCATGACTCATCTTCTTCACTTTCTCCTCCACGTCTTTTTTCATTGTCTTTCCTTACAGATGTTCATCATTTCACTTCGTACTCTTGTCTCCATCTGTCTCCATCAATCATCTTTGCGTGCATTCCCTCGACCACATTACTTTTCCTCCTGTTCCTGAGTCACTCTTTCTTCTCTCCCTCCTTCCTCCTCCTCCTCCTCTTCTGTCTATCTTTGCCTCGAATGTCCTCCGATTCCCTCACCGTTGTCGTCTCCTTTTCTTTCCCGCTTCCCCCCCTCCCTCGCCGTCTGTTTCTCCCAGTCTGATCTCTTTCTTTCCCTTCCATCACGTTCGTCCTCCCCTTTCGTCTCATTTCTCCTGTTTCCTGCCTTCTGAAACATCAGCGCTCACAGCGGGCCGTCGAAACCACCCGCAGATTCTACCCACAATTCACCTCTCCTCATAATGAGGACGACGGGCGCTCGCGGTGCAGAGTTCAAACACTGAAAGCAGCAATTAAAAGAAGTTTATGAGTCAGTTCTGGTGAAGAGGTGAAAGCGGGATTGTGGGTTTGATGCTGCAGTCAGCTGTCAGTGTTTTCTTCTGATGTGAAGCTTTCAAAAATCTTTCTCGTGATAATTATGACAAAGACTTTTTATTCTGCAGCGTCTGATCATTTCTCCACTGGACTGAGTAACGCATGCTGAACTGTGATCAGCCTAAAACCAAAACTGACTCATCAGCACTTAAATAATGTACAGAACACTGTGCGGAGGCAGTTATTTTTCATTTACAGCTCTGATTTTTTAGATTTGAACCCTTTGCAAGCTTCAAAATCCACAGTTAATTATCTTTTGAAGCAAAAGTGTGACTCTCTGTGATGTACACCAGCGGTTTTGAAGTTAACCACCATTCAGGTGGTGGAGTTTGAGATGTTTTAAAGCATCTTTGCTGATTACTGAATTTGAGGTAGAGCGCCAGGAATGTGCCTGCTATGAGTGCGTTGAAATGACGGTACTCAAACCACGTTTCTTTCAGATGGAAACCAGTATTTAGTAGTGGTGTTGATCAATCTGGGTCCAAAAGTTTGGCAGTTTCTGATTTGAATTACACTCATTGTGCTGTAAATATGCAAAGCTACCTCCCCCTTCTGGTTGAAACTTTGCTATTGCATTTGAATATCGCTATTGGCTGATTTTAGAGGCGGGTGACGTAGCAGAATTTGGAGTTTGTTTATGAGTAAATTTGCAGCTCTCTTTGGCCAAATGCAGACAGTTGGGGTTCCTATCTTTGCTATAGTTTACACATAGACAGTATAAATATGGACATCGTAGAGGAGTGTCTACGCTCTGAATCCTGCATAACTTTAAGCCTTAATATAATGTGAACAGGTGAGTTGTATATAAATTCACCCTCAGTACAGTTGTCATGAACGGGGAAATTAGCTACAGAGACCAAAACTGTTTTTTGTACCAGGCTGTAAACATGTTTATTTCTGCTGTGAAACATGGGGACTTATGGAGACTGACTCACTTCTGGAGCCAGCCTCAAGGGGACGACAAGAGGAACTGCAGTTTTTGGCACTTTTGGCACATGAATGTTCTTCAAGCAACCTTTCTGACTATTGCACCAAGAATTACAAACGAAAAAATACAGAGAACTGAAATGAAATGAACATGATTTTAGTTGAGCAGGTTTTGTTTTATTTTTTATGCCTTAAGGTAGAAAAGTAATCCATCATCTTTGTGAATTTTCAGGTGATATTAGAAGGACAACAAAGCAGGAAACAGGAAACATCATCCCATCGCTGGAAGCATCTGTGTTTATGTTCATATATGGAGAATATGAAGGACCTGACTTCCAGCTATACTGCCTCAGATAATGAATGTACACACACACACACACACACACACACACACACACACACACACACACACACACACACACACACACACACAGCTGAACACTGATGCAGACTGACAGACTCACAGACAAACAGATGCACACTCTCTCTCCTCTGGAGCTCCATCTGTGTAATGACATCTCACGCTTGGTTAGGACTCTGCTGCATAATTAGAGCCCTGGCAGCTGATGGATGGCACTGCAGCACCTCCACCCTGCCGACCTTGGCCTCACCTCGGCCCGGCTGAGGTCTGCACGGGTCTGAAACCGTACCTGAACCAAAAAAAGGAACCGCAGCACTGTGGACCAAAAATACAACCCTCGCTGTCTTTTTATTGTCTCGTCACAGCAACATTAGTGAAAGTTTTAATATTTAGGTGCGTCATTAAGTCATCTCATAGGCAAATATTGGACTTTTTACTTATCTGACAGCTGTAGTTACAAGTTTTAACACCATTCTCTGAAGGATAAAGTGTTCCTTCATGCTTCTTACACTAGATAAACTCTTTAAAAACCCTCTTGGGTTTGCTGGAAAGTGCATCATTAATGCATTTTCTGAGCTTATGGAAGTTTTTAAAGATTCCTGGCTCTCACAGGACAGCAAACACATGATGATCTTACAGACCATGGTGCATTGCTATGGATTAAACTAGCTGACAGTATGTAAAGTGGTTAAAACGAACTCATCTACGGCCGTGAAATGCAACATACAGCCGGAATATACATCCAAAAAGATATGATACTAAAACACTGAGAGGAAACATTCACCTGCAGAATAAGTACATTTTTCTGATAATATTGAAATACTTTTACTTGTGTAGTACTTTTACTTGTAGTGGTGTTTGTACTCTATCACCCAATACCAGTTGGGATTGGCTCCAACGCTCTGTAACACTGATAAAGATTGTTATGACAGTTATGGAAAATTGATTGATGTATGGGTGTTAGTACGTTAATAAAGGATCTGAGTACTTCTTCCACCACTGCATAACAGTGAGTCAGCATAAAAAAATGGCTTTTTTTTTTGTGGTGAAAAAACGAGAACGAGCAAACCATAACAGTAAAAAGGCCGTAAAATATGTCATAAAACACAGTCGTGTTTCATCGCAAAACCTTTATTTAGACAGCATTTTAAAGGCATTCATACAGAATAAAGTATTTTATATTAGAGGCTGATACTGTAATATTTCAATGCAAAACCTTTATTTTATTAAGTATTTTCATGTTTAATCATATGGAAAAACAGCTTTTCTTTTGATGGCAAAAGGCTGTAAACAAGTGGACGTTTGAGGAACTGCAGTTTTTGGCTCTTCGCAGGAGGATTTTGTTTGGTTTTCTTGGTTTGTGTTTTACTTATATACTATAAAAAGGAGTCGAGTGGAGGATGGATGGTTGTTTTATTGTGTGAATATTCATCTTCTCCGCTCAGTCTGTGGCTCTCATTGGTACCTGCTGAGGACGTAAATCTTTACCTCTGAAATTTACAGATTTGTGTGTTTTATTTCCTAAAACAGCTGGTCAATGTACTTTTTAACCAACGTTATTCAAGCAGAGCGAGGTAAAGGAGACAATAGCTCATTTGTTGAGGAGATTCGTCCATATTGACGGTGTTTGTAGGATTGGTGCAAAATAAACCACAGTGTGTTTTGTTGACAGAAACGCCAGACTCACATGTTTCACATGACAGAGACTCAAACTGTGATTAAATTTATGTAAAACAAATATTTACTGAATGATACAAACTCATTAAGAGACTAAAAACCTTCCTGGTCCTGTTTGCAGATAAATCCCATGAATACTCGATAAGTTTAATATATTTCCATAATGATTTTCACTTTCATGCCAGTGTTTATTTATTTTTTTGTTAATCAGAGTAGGCGTCATAATTTCTGGATCTCATTTTGATGTAAAACTTTAGAAATGCAGAGATGGCTGCAAGGGTGTGGAGCGGCGCCAAACTTTGGACGAGGGCACAGATTGATTCATACGTTTCTGTCCGCGATGCAAATCAGCAGGGAGACGGGATAATGAAGCCCCCGATGACAAAAACCTGCCAAGCCGCTAATAGCTCATACGCTGATCGGTTAGTATAAAGGAAGCAGTGATCAGGCTCCATCGCGGAGGCCCGTGGTGTGTTCGCTGACCTGACTGACCAACAGCTTCACCCATCACCACAAAGAAACGGCAACATTCAGTCTTTGTATGCAGCCCATTGGGGACGTATGGGTGTTTTCATTGTCCACACGCTCAATACTTTTAGTTTAAAGGGTCATTTCACCAAATTAGACAAAGATGCCAAGATTTTGAAACCATCTGATCTTGATCAAAGTGGGGAAAAAAAAGAGGTTGAGATTTTGTTTTAAAAGATAAATCTGGTGGTTTCCTAATGAGCAGCGAGTTGGCAGGCGTCTTTATTCTCTCTGACCTCTACTGCTTTCTGATTTCACTAATTAATACATCTCTCACATTTCTGTTGCGTTTGGTTTTGAGAAAACAAGTGCACCGGTTCACTCAGTTCCTAATGGAGATGACAATCCTTACGTAACGAATCGGGAGTTCTCGGAGTTCGATGCCTGCCGCTAGGAAACCGAGTACCAGCACCAGTAAACACAGAAACCTTTAAGGAGCCCTTGGTTTTCATCATCTCAGACGTCATGATGGTAGCAGAGGAGGTGGGGGAGCTTGTTTCAGAGCCAGATACAGACAGCTGTCATGGAAACAGACAGCACTTTGTTCATATAGCCGTCTTTGACTGCAGCTCCTCCTGTGCTACATCAATGCAGTGCTGAGCCGTACAGCTTCTGGATGTCGGATCAAAATGGTAGCGCCAATAAAAACTCATCATCGGATCATATTTTCTGAGTATTCCTGATGATGGATGGTGGAGAGGGGAGCAGGAGCGGGGCTCCAGAGCAACACTGTCAATGCCAGATGAGCTCTGATGATTAAAAGATACAAACCAACTTGTGCTTTCGCTTTCTAGTAATCAAGTGTTTGCATCCTGAGAACACACACCGATACGAAGAAGCCTTTTTTAAACGGTTTGGATATGATGTCAGCAACTCAACGCTACCTGAGCTGCACAGTCATGACCTCAGTGACTCCCAAATTAACTCAGAGATCTGGATGTGGCCTCGGTGACTCGGACATGAGCTTTGTAAATTAAGCATGTTCTCTCATAAATTTGGGATGTCACCTCAGAGAATTAGATAATAACTTTGAGACTTGGACATGACCTCAACGACTTAGATATTAACTCAGAGGCCCGAGCACTGCGACCGGGAGACACGACCCGGCAGGAGCTCGAAAACTGGACTTCATCTTTCGAAAAACTCTAGACATAACCTCAGCGAAAAGGACAGGAACTTTGGAGAGGGACTCAAATGTGGCCTCTGTGATTCGAGCATGAGATCAGCAACTGTACACGCGACCTCACATATGAGCAACTTGGAAATTACTCAAGAGACAGCCGTGAAACCTGCACAAATAAGACAAAAACAAACTCACAAAGAACCCATGAAAGGTTCAAATGCGCTCCTGAGCAAATGCGTCTTGATGCCCTGCTGCTTTTTGCATGTATCTAAATTAGGCAACGTGCATATATTTGGTGCAAAAATTGCCTTTTTCTATGTAAATGAGTCTCATTGCAAAAGAAAAAAAAAAGCGTGAAAAATAACTGCATCTTCACAGAGAGTTGGAGGTAACTGAAGCGAATCCAGTCATAATGGTAGAAGTGATTGTAGCCAGACGGAGTAATACGCATCACGGTACATCATATGTGCACAGATGGAACGGTTAGTATAACACCTGATATTCACCACGAGGCAATGAAACGACATTAAAAACCTACCGCTGTGAGAATCGGAGGCGATTGTTACGCGCTGTAACGGTCCAGCTGAGTTGGAGGGAAAAGAGCTCTCAATGTGCTGAGACGCCCAGTTAAAACACTTCACTTAACAATCAATCTGACAAAACACTCAACACACAGTGAGTCACACGTAATTAGTATAGGTATTATTAGAATCAGATTAATTTCTCTTTCAAATCAAACATTTCATATGTGTGGAAAGTGTTGTTCTTGTATCTGAAGAGTTTTTGACTCGAACGTAGCTCAACCACCATCTCAACTTCAAATACTGAGACTCCTACAGAAAATTCCAAATTTAACAGACAAATTGCAGTCAACTGCTCAGTTTATCGGCGCCTTCCCGCTGCAATATTCTCGTGAAAAAGACCACGAGACGGGGCAAGCGATGCGCAATTCATGGTGCCATCGGTGGCCGCAATCCTCAGAACCTCAAGCCATGATCTCAAGACTCTCACATGACCCTGAAGATGTTGCACATCAACTAACAGACTCTGCAAAGCTGTAAGTATTCAGATCTTTTAGGTGCAGGAACTTTTCAAGGAACTAAAAGGTTCCTTCAACCCCACTGTTTTGCATTTTCCTTAAAAATAAAGGTTCGACTTAGAACCTAAAGTGGTTCTTCACGGTGATGCCATAGAGGAACCTTTTTCGGTTCAACTTAAAGAACCAGTAACCAGTTTTCCAAAGGATCTTCAATTATTAAACATGAAAAGGTTCTTCAAAGCACTTTAAGACTTAAGGAACTCTTTTTTGGGGGGTATTCGGTTCTCCAAAGAACCTTAAATAACACAAAAAAGGTTCTCCAGAGAACACAAGGTCTGTTTTCACATCAATTTTTGCCCTGCAGGTGCCTAATCTGTGCTGGATGTAGATGCTCAGAAAGATCTTTCTGTAACTCCATGTGATGTTTCGAAGGACGATGAACCAAAATAAGCAGCAGATTTTTAAAAAATGAATGCTGAAATAAAATGCTGCGAGTACTCGACCAATCAGAGTTGTTCCTGTACTTTTTTAAAGTACTACGCCCCCCCCCCCCCCTGAGCAGGAACTTAATTTAGATCCTGATCCATGTAGAGGAAATGTAAAGGTTCTGGCCAAAAGTAGACATGAAGTAAATAAGACATGATCTCAGCAGCTGTCAGGTGTGGTCATGTTGCACCTGTAACATCACCCACCAGTGATATCACAGCAGTCCTGCAGCACGGTGAGAGGTTCACCCACTGGAGGTCGACAGAAACAAGACTTCCAGGAGGTGCTAAGCTACTCTTTAACTCAGTGACTTTTATCTGGCCTTGACAATTTGGACTCGAGACCCCCAGACACTCGGACGTGGCCTCGACGACTCAGACGTGAGCTCGATGAACTCGGGAAGTAACGATATAAGCTCAATCAATCAAACGATGCCGAACTTCACGAGACTCAACTTGGACTTGGACTCAGTGTCTAGTCCGGGCTTATTTTCCTGTCAAACATCTGAACGTCTGCATGAAGTTTTCTTTCTTCCCCATCAGAACTGCGAGCACTTTAGCGAACATCCCCCGCTCGGTGTCAGACGGTTTGCGGTGTCAGAGAGTTCTTCAACCCCGGCAGAACATCGTGGTCTATTTTAGACTCTGCTGGTCTAAAAATTGACAAAAACCTCTTACTGAAGTGTGAGCAGGATGTTTCTAATGTCTGGTTTGTTAAGTTTCTTTACAGTTAGCTCGGTCTTCTTCCCCTGCAGCAGGGCAACGGTGGACCAATGCCAGAGCTCAGTCTGCTGAGGAGAAACGTGTGTGTGTGTGTGTGTGTGTGTGTGTGTGTGTGTGTGTTGAGGAGGAGTGCTAACGAGGCGCAGCCCACCAGGAGGTGAAGCTGCTGCGGGGTGACCTTTGACCTGCGAGAGGCGCTCTCTCTCAGACTGGGTTGCCTCTGGCGGGGTCGTGGCGCCCCACGCTCGCCGCAAGGCAGCAGCCGGGGTCAGAGCGAGGAACTCCAAGCCTCCGTCCGCCCGTTTCCAACATCGACACCAACCAGTCGACCGGCCGCAGGAGGACGGAGGAGGAGGAGGAGGAAGAAGAAGGAGAAGGGTGCGAGTGAGAAGGGGTGACGCTCTAATTTATCTTTCTCTCTGTTTCCATCAGCAGAAACAAATGATTTCATATTTCTTACACACAGAAGGTCTGCCAGAGGGAAGGAGACGAGAAGGAGCGCTGGAAGAAATACTCAGATACTCAAGTACGAGTAGTAAAAGTACTCGGTTACAAGTTAAAGTTGATGGTGTTGTGTTATACTTTTTTATAGTATATGAACTATAAGATTATTATTGATGCAGTAATGTGTGAGGGGACTGAAAGTTTAACAAATCTTAAATACTTAATAAAATATTTTTCACTTATTTCATTGAGATATTTATTTTTACGTCCTAAAACAAGTGAAGATATCTGTCAGTACACTAAAAATACTAGTATTATAATATATAATATTAGTATTTAACCAGTTTTTATTTTAAATCAGTTGCTATGAAATGCAACAGAAAAGAGACGGAACACAACTTTGTCTAAGAAAATAATTATAAGATAAGATAAGACCGACTTTAATTATCCGCTCAGGTGATATTTGTACCTGTTAAACTCACAGTATTGTCACAGTACACAAGGTGGAGAAGAAAAGTATTTACAAATGCAAATAAAATAGAAAAGATCTTAGATATAATTGAAAATAGTAATATAGATTAATAGATCTGCACGCTGGGTTGATTTTTTAAAATATAATACAGATTTTTTTGACTTTGTATTCAAAGAAAATAACTTTAAAATGGAGATCAAGTGAACTGAACAGCAGATGTTTCATAATAAGTTCATATACTGCAAAGTTATGAGTTAATACAGCTGCCAGATACATGAAGTGCTGTAAATCTTTGAAATGTGCTGACGTAAAAGTAGAATAAAGAGTACAAACATAAATTGTATGATGATGATTCTGTTAATGTGGTTTATCTGTCTGACGAAGTTAAAGAGGATCCTAAGAAATAAAAGAAATGAAATGTTCACTTCATCTTTGCACCAGGAGGTTGTTGCTTTTTAATCTTTCCCAGCGTGAGATAAACATAGTTAGATCCAACTGTGTTTTTCAGAATGAAGTTATTTGCATTGAGAATGTTTTGGGCTGTAATGTGACGGTTTTCTTCATTTCTACCAATGAAAGTGGAATAAATACATTTAACATCTGTCTGATGGTCCAGCCGTCCATCCATAACCGCTTATCCTCATCAGGGTCACAGTGGGGCTGGAGCCAATCCCAGCTGGCATCAAGGTGAGAGGTGGACGATTCACTCCATTCACACCTACGGGAGATTTAGAGTCACCAGGTAACCTGCATGTCTTTGGACTGAGGGAGGAAGCTCCAGTTTCCAGCAACCTCAGCTGAGCGTCACTGTAATCGACTTCTTCTCAAAACAATGAAACTAAAATTAATCAAACGTGTCGATCAGTGTTCAAGCAGGTCCTTAAATAAACCTGATGTCCTGCTGTGTTTGAGACTCTAGCACCAGCCTGGAGCTCCTCCTGCTGGATCATTGACTGTATTACAACCCTTCCTTCCTTCCTTCCTTGACTCCTCTTGTTGTTCTTCTTGGACCTGGACCTGAATTTAATCTCTCTCTTTCTCATTTACCTCACCTACCCGACCTCGACTATCAGTGCTGCTGTCCTCATGTCGCTGCTGCATCACAGAAATAAAAAGACAGACGGCAGAAGCAAACAAACTTTATTTACAGCAGAAACAAATTTAAAAAAAATGAACATTGAACAGAAAACAGACACACAGACTGTCCTTGAAGTTTCAGTTTCATGCTGAAAGAAAAGCAGCATACAGCACATCAGCGGTCCTGCAGCACATCTCGTTCACCATCATCATCATCGTCGTCGTCGTCTCGGCTGCTATAAAGGCTTCGCCGCTCCTTCTCTCGACAGTCTGTCGGCCTCCTCGTTGCCTCGGTAGCCGGCGTGTCCTGGAATATGCAACTGGAGGAAGAAGAGGAAGCGGGAGAACTGCATTTAATTGTCTCAGTACTACAGAAATCATTTTACCAGCATCACTGGCCTTACTTGTTGTTAACTGCTGTTGTATAACCTCGAGGTTTGGTGACTAGAGCTGAACATAAAGTGCCTCTAGCGCCTCTTGTGGCACTTTTTCTAAGTGCTGCGAGACTCTCATTGGTGGAATATTGATTTTACGTCTGGCTGTCTTCAGATTATGTTGAATTATGTATAAATTTAAAGCTGCAGGCTCACCGACAGTATGTAGAAAAGCTTAATATGACGAGCGGAGATGAAGGAAACTGTAACGTGATGCAGGCTCATACTCACCCAGGCCACCTCCACCTGTGCGTTCAGCCCGTCCAGCTTCACAAAGTCTTCCTTGTTGATGATCGGACCTCCAGATTTCAGCCTCCAGCCGTTCAGCTTCCAGGTCTTCACCCAGCTGGTCACACCTGCAGCACACACACTTCAAACCTCAGCTCTTCAAGGTCGACTACGTCACACGTTGGAGATGGATGTGACTCTGATCTGCACCCAACAGGTTTCACGTTCAGAAAGACTCACCGTTGATGGTGAACTTGCTGTCCGTGTAGAGGACCAGCTTCTTTATGTTATTCTCTTTGGCTTGTTCCAGCGCTTTGCAGGCTGCCTGGTTCACACAGAAACACAGAAAATCAACCTGGTTTCAGCCACTAACACACTCTGTATCTGTGTTAAGACTCTGTCTGTGCCTTTAGGACAAATAACTCGGTCTGCTATGTGAGCCACACCTGGATTTCTGCACGTTGGTTGGTTTGTCTTCCCTGCAGCCGCTCTGCAACATTTCTGCAGGAAAACAGTGACAAACACGACAAAGTAACAGATTTATTACAGTTCACAGCGGGTGTCTCTCTATGACACAATATTTGTGTGTTTTCTCACAGTGGGTGGTTGTGGCCCCAGTAAACCCCGATGCCGGCTCGGGCGCCAAGTCGTCCGTTGGCCGAGCAGCAACCGTCGGTGTAAACGACCACAGAATCACCTGAGCAGAAGGAGGACGGCTGAGTGACACTGAAGTGACGCTCTATCGATAACAGATCGTCTTGCTGCGTTTGACCAACTTACCCATGTACGTGAATCCATCGGAGCTTTCTGAAGACGAACTTTCTGACTGCTTGACTCGTTTGGGCTTCGTCTCCGTCTCCTCCTCCGAGTGACATCTCTTCTTACCAAGCGGGATGTACTGCAGAGGCTCCGGGCCTCTTTTGGGAAGCAGATCGACGGATGACTCGACGATCTGAGACACTGAAAGCCAAAAAAAAAAAACAACACAAAATGTTTGTGTGTTTCCGTGACGGCATAGAGGCATTTAGCCCGGAAGTATCAATGCATAACTGGGAAAACAATCAAGCAGAGTGGATATAATAAATTAACTTAAGTGCACAGTCCTGAAAGTGTCTCAGCTGCTGCTCGAGGACTGATCATCCTCAGCCTCTTGAACGAGTTATTTTTACAGAAAGAATAATAAGAAGAAAAGCTTTATGTGGGTCTGGACCACAGTACCTTTCTTCACCTCGGGAGGTGCAGCTTCGACTCCTCTGATGAACGCCCAGGCGTCTCTCTCTGACGCAAACTTCTTGTAAGTGGCTGATGGAAACTTGACCACTTGGCTTTTACATTCATCCCTAAAAAAAAAATTAATAAATCACAGTTTGATATGTTTATGTTAAATATACTTACCTCTGCTTCATTCTACAGCCTGATTTAAATGTACATACATAGTTTTTATCTTTATTTGTGGTTCTAGTTCTTATTTCTATTATTAAAAAAAATATATTTTTGATTTTTATATTAGTAAAAAATTAATTTCTTAACATGTTTAAAAAATATATACACACACACATATATATATATATATGCGCTCTCTATCTATATCTCCTAGCGATATCTATTATATCTAATCTCTACATACACAGCACCATAACATACCTCCATACAACACACACACCCACACACACCCACACACAACCCCCACACACACACACACACGTACCGGTCTGCGTTTTTTTGAAATGTATCCTTGCATTCTGGGCCTGACAGTGAGGTATTGCAGTTTTATTTGAAATGTATCCCTTGCATTTCTGGCCCTGACATGAAGGTCTGCAGTTTTATTTGTAAAGTATCCCTTGCATTTCTGGGCCTGACAGTGGAGGTCCTCATTGAAATGTATCCCTTGCATTTCTGGGCCTGACAGTGGAGGTCTGCAGTTTTATTTTGAAATGTATCCCTTGCATTTCTGGGCCTGACAGTGGAGGTCTGCAGTTTTATTTTGAAATGTATCCCCTGCATTTCTGGGCCTGACAGTGGAGGTCTGCAGTTTTATTTTGAAATGTATCCCCTGCATTTCTGGGCCTGACAGTGGAGGTCTGCATCTCTTGGATTTGTCACATGCATTTCTTCCAGAAAACAAAATATTTCACATACACATATATTATTATTATTATTATTATTATTATTATTAAAGCTGTAGTCTCACCATGAGGTGTACACTCCCGGCTTGAAGCCTTTCTTCACCGCGTAGAAGAACTTTCCCTTCGGCATGTCGCACACGGTCCTGCGCGCTGCTCTGAGCACACCGAGCAGCATCACTGCCCGCCGGCAGCGCGGGGCGCGGAGGCGGCGGTCATCCTGACGGTCACGGAGCTTTGAGAACAATATAACTGGAGCCCGAAATAAAACGTTTAATTAACGTATAAAGAACGCTGCAAACACAGATACCCTCAAACTAATGTTGACTAGTACACATCACTTCCGTCTAGAGATGTGTCGATCGTGAACGAGCCGGTTCAAAGAACTCTTATAAGAGCCGACTCACGTCCACGTGAGTGTTTTATGTTTATTGTTTTTTTATTTATTATTTGTTTATCTTTTTTTATCAGTGCATGTACCACGTGAGGATATACTAGGATCATACCACCAAAGGCAATTTATTTATTTATTTGCAATATTTCTTATACTATACTTATACTATGGTCATTTTGCATTACAATACTCTTTTTATATATCATGCCACTTTTTATCCTCAGTATTTGTCTGTTTGAAGGTTGATTGTTTTTTTGTGTTTATTGTGTAGGTTATAGATATTTCTGTCTGTTTATTGTGTTTTTTTTCCTAATTCTGTAGTGTATGCTACACTTTCCACTGCTGCTTTAACAAGTAAATTTCCCCATTTTTTTTTTTTACTTTTGAATACTTCAGTACAAAGGATGTATTGAATCATTTAAGTGATATAAGTCAAAACATCAAAACAGCGCTATATCTGGCTGAATTATTAAAGTCATACGTGGTAAAATACCTGTAATCTAGTGTAGTCAAGTCAAGTCAAGTCAATTTTATTTATAGAGCACATTTAAAAACAACAGACGTTGACCCAAAGTGCTTTACAATCAGGGCGGAAATGAAAAACAACAAAACAAAAGAAAAGTAGTAAAAATAGTGCGGCCTCAGACTCAGCTAAAAGCAAAATCATAGAGGTAAGATTTTAAACTGGATTTGAAGATATCAATAGTGGGGGAGGACTTTATGTTATGGGGTAGGCTAGTGCAGAGCATATTATCATTATATACTGCTACTGTTATTATATACTGTTATTAACATTAACATTACCATCATCTTGCCACTGCACCTTATCTACCTATTTATTTACCTATTTATTTCACCCTTTTCCTTCAAGGACTCACATAAAAAACAAAAGGCCACAAATAGATCAGTGTTTTTTGGTTTGTCTGCTCTGGGCTACTGTAGATATAAAGGACTCATTGATTCACACGCGATTCTTATGTTCAGGCAATTATACACTAACGAATGTTATTGGAGATCCTCCTAAATATTAATAGTACGTTTTATTTAAAAGCGCTTTTCAAGGTACTCAAAGACACTTTACATAAGAAGAACATCAAATCATCAAAACAATATAAGATAGTTCACTAAAAACACATTAGAAAAAACACATAAGTGTCCTATTTTGTGTTTTTATTTGTATTTTTTCTATCTCAGTACTTTATTCTATTGTATTTTTTATTGTGTTCAAATATACTGGACTTGCTTGATATCATAATTTTTCCTTCAGGGATTAATAAAGTCGTTTATCTATCTATCTTCTTGAGTGAGCTGAGTCAAATGATCCGACTCCTTAAAAAGAACCGAACTTCCCATCACGACTCCCGTCTCGCGATATCTTTTAACAACTCCCAGCATGGACTCCTGGAACTCTCGCGAGAACTCGTCCGCCCGCAGTGTGAGATTAGTGCAACTCTCGCGATGTTCCGGCCTCTTCCTTGGCCGTCGTTGACAGAGGTTAGTCGTGCTATTTTTCACGGGACGGACTTTTCTGCCTCAAAACTCGCTTTAAAGTGATTTAATCCGGCTGTTTTCACATCGTGACGCTTCTTAAGTGTCTGATACTTTAGATTAGGCGCCCTGTGGCGGCGGATGGTTTATTTATATCGGTAAATAAGGCGGGAATAGGTGATGGGAGCTGGTGAATGGGGGTTAGGTGTAACGTTAGCAGGCCGTGCATGTGTTCAGCTACATTACAACAAACACACACACGGAGCTGAGAGTGTGTGTGAGTGAAATATATGAAATATCTAAAGTTAAATCTGTTAAAGTTCATATTTAAACATTAATGACAGCCGCTCAGCTCGGTGTTAGCTCTGTAGCTCAGCTTTAAGTTGTTGTAGCTCACCTTAAACACACTTTAAACACTTATTTTATTAATTTAGCAGCTTTATTTTAATATATTTATTGTCTTAAAGTTTATTTTTCCTTTTTAAAAAGTGTGAATACAGCCTGCTGCTCCTGGTTAGCTTCTTTAGCCTTTACATGCTTGTGTCATACATGTACCTGTACTTATGTATGTTGTGTTTCTCTCTGCAGAGACAAAGGCCATGTTCAGTACCAGCGCCAAAATAGTGAAGCCCAATGGCGAAAAGCCGGACGAGTTTGAGTCTGGGATCTCCCAGGTAAGATCGTCTTTATACGTTCAGCTTCTCGTTTTGAGTTTTGTGTCTGTAACGTGCTTTAAAATGTCGAATGCTGGAGAGGAAAGTGTGTTTGTGGATAGTTCTGATCAGGAATCAGGTTCTGCTGAGTCTCACGTGAATTCACACAGGATCAGGTTGTTCGGTTCGTTTCACTGGAGGTCTGCAAGGGTTGCCGCAAAAAAACAAACTCGCCGGCGTGCAGGAGACGAGTTGATCCAGATACTAGTTTTGGGAAAACAGAGACTGCCTGAAATGTCTCTGACGCAGAGATCTGATCTAAGTGTGTGTTCTGACTTTATTTCATGTGCCAGCTTGGACTTTATGCTGTAAAATGACACGAAGATGTTTGATTAGAGAGAGAACACTTCTGTCGAGAGACAGTAACAATAACAGGCAGCGAGCTACAAGTTGCCGCAATCCCTGATCCTGTGTGAACGCCCGCTTTGACCTCCTCGATTCCAGACGGTTCCACGTGTTTGGTTGAGGTTGTCCTCACGACGTTCTCGTCTCTCCGCAGGCTCTCCTCGAGCTGGAGATGAACTCTGACCTGAAGGCTCAGCTGAGAGAGCTGAACATCACTGCAGCAAAGGTGAGAAGCGTTTCCACTCAAATCGTGTCGATCGATCAAGATCCGACGTGGACATCCAGCGAGGTTGCTCTCCTGGCTCTGTCCTGGTGGCGTATGGGAGCGTAGCCTCCAGGCTGAGACGTACAGTCCCGTTCCACGTCGTCGGAGACTAAGCTCTGTCCCCGGCCGGCTGGTCGGTGAGGACGGGCGTCCTGCATATTCCTACATCTTCCCAGAGTCCCTCTGGGGCCGTTACTGGGGAGCTAAACCATGCAGTGCACATGACTTTGCATCAGTTTGACTGAAATGTCTGTTTCTTCTCGGCAAATCTAACTTTTAGGACTAACTGAAGCTTGTTGTCTTTGTCGTCTGTCAGGAAATCGAGGTCGGTGGCAGCAGGAAAGCCATCATCATCTTCGTTCCCGTTCCTCAGCTGAAGTCCTTCCAGAAGATTCAGGTGCGTCTGGTGAGGGAGCTGGAGAAGAAGTTCAGCGGAAAGCACGTGGTCTTCATCGCACAGGTGAGGACGGATACAGCACGTGGCAGGTCCATGTGTGATGTTAGATAATAATATGCATGATAAAGTGATCTGACATGAAACGTTTGGTAAGCAGAGATGATCTGATCCGACGTGGACATCCAGCGAGGTTGCTCTCCTGGCTCTGTCCTGGTGGCGAATGGGAGCGTAGCCTTCGGGCTGAGACGTACAGTCCCGTTCCACGTCGTCGGAGACTAAGCTCTGTCCCCGACCGTCTGGTCGGTGAGGACGGGGCGTCCTGCATATTCCTACATCTTCTCAGAGTCCCTCTGGGGCCGTTACTGGGGAGCTAAACCATGCAGTGCACATGACCCGACATCAGTCTGACCCTGAATGATTTGATTTAGTTTGAAACTGCCGAGTCATGATCGGATGTTTTTTGTTTTTTCAGAGGAGAATTCTGCCCAAACCCACCAGGAAAAGCCGCATTAAGAATAAGCAGAAGCGTCCCAGGAGGTGAGTCCAAAGTTTAATGTCACAGGCTGAGTTGAAATCCTGATGTCGGTCAGGAGAATGAACTGCTTCTGTCTTTAACGTGAACACTTCTCCTCTGTGATGGTGAACTGATCATCGTCTGACTGATTAAAACGTCCAGAGACATTTCTACATTTTGGGGACACATAGATGAAACTTGAACGAAATGTTTTGTTGCTCATGTGTGAAATCTTAAAACAAATCAACACCCAAACATACGACGGAGACTGATTGATTAATCTGCAATTATATTTATCAGTGATTGTTTTGGGAGATTCTGAAGTCTTCAAGTTTCTGTCCAGGCCGATGTTCAGAGTTTCAGGGAAGATCTTCAGTCGAGTGTGAGCTCAGTGTTTATCCGACGTGGACATCCAGCGAGGTTGCTCTCCTGGCTCTGTCCTGGTGGCGTATGGGAGCGTAGCCTTCGGGCTGAGACGTACAGTCCCGTTCCACGTCGTCGGAGACAAAGCTCTGTCCCCGGCCGGTTGGTCGGTGAGGACGGGCGTCCTGCATATTCCTACATCTTCCCAGAGTCCCTCTGGGGCCGTTACTGGGGAGCTAAACCATGCAGTGCACATTACCTGATTTTGGAAAGAGTCGATGCAGATGCGACGTGAAGTGAAATCCACGTCCGTGGTTGCTGTTAAACTCGGTGAATCTCTGGTGTTAATGTTTCTCTGCGTCCTCTCTCAGCCGTACTCTGACCGCGGTTCACGACGCCATCCTCGAGGACCTGGTGTTCCCCAGCGAGATCGTGGGTAAGAGGATCAGAGTCAAAATGGACAGCAGCAGGCTCATCAAGGTCCACCTGGACAAGGCCCAGCAGAACAACGTGGAACACAAAGTAAGTGAAACTCCTCGTTACGGGGTGCGCACAAACAACCGACGTGGACATCCAGCGAGGTTGCTCTCCTGGCTCTGTCCTGGTGGCGTATGGGAGCGTAGCCTTCGGGCTGAGACGTACAGTCCCGTTCCACGTCGTCGGAGACTAAGCTCTGTCCCCGGCCAGCCGGTCGGTGAGGACGCGCGTCCTGCATATTCCTACATCTTCCCAGAGTCCCTCTGGGGCCGTTACTGGGGAGCTAAACCATGCAGTGCACAGACTATGTTCACCTCAGTGACGATCCACGTCTCACTGAAGAGTGACTATAGAGTGTGGCCACTTTATTAGATACACCTGTACAGCTCAGTCTGTCGACAGGTGATGCTTTTATGCTCAGTTTTTATTTAAACAGATTAAGTTCTCGTTAAAGACGAGGCTGTTATAAGCTCAGGTCATAATTCAGGTGTCTCTAATAAAGTGTCCACCAAGCTTACATAACTGTTAATGAGGATATTTGCTGCTTTTTAACATATGTTAATATATAAATAAATCTTTAGCTTCGGTTCTAGTTCATCCTGACTGTGAATAAACGTTGACTTTGTTTCCCGTCCTCTCTCAGGTGGAAACCTTCTCTGGTGTCTACAAGAAGCTCACAGGCAAAGACGTCGTGTTTGAATTCCCAGAATTCCAGCTGTAACTGCAGATGACAAAATAAATTTGTTTACTGTCAAAACAAACGTTTGTCTTTTTAATTTTTTTAAAAACTATCCTCTGCAGAAAATCCAGAAATGCTTCTGAACGAAGGTTTCTGTTGTGAGGGCTCGTAGGCTGGATTTGAATGTTTCCTACGGTGCCACCTTCAGGCGATAAGTTAAATAACTGTTCGGTTTCCTCACAGAGATGATCCGTTCGTGTATGTTTTAACCATAGACCTATATACATAGACGCCGCATTGAGCGGGTTGGTCGCGATACGTTAACGGGGGTGTGGTGTGTATGTATATGTGTATATGTATGTATGCATATATGTATACATATGCATATATACGTATATATACACATATGCGTGTACATATGTATATGTGTGTATATATGTGTGTATGTATGTGTATATGTGTGTGTATGTATATGTGTGTGTGTATATGTATGTGTGTGTGTGTGTGTGTGTGTGTGTGTGTGTGTATATGTATACACCTGATTCAAATGAGTGGCTTGTTATCAGGCCACTGCAGAGCTTGATGATGAGCTGATCATTCGAATCAGGTGTGGTGGAGGAGGAAACATCTAAAACATGCAGGACTAGGATTGAGAAACACTGTTTTAACACGTCTAAATAATGAGCTCTATTCAGGGTTCATTCAAAACCTTGAAAGTTTGGGAAATGCTGCTTAAGTTTTCAAGGTTGGTTTGAATGATTTTTATTAACTCTATATGAAATTATCCTGTCGGTTTAAAGCTCGAAGTCCTCTGATCGTTTCACTCTGGACGTTAACAAGTATTTAATAATTATGATGAAATTATGAACACCTGTGCCAGATTTAATTAATTCTCTAAACTTTTTACAATTGCATAAATAGTAATTCAGATAAAGACTTCAGGAGTCTGGATGTTTTTGGTTTGAGTACTTTGAAAGTCGTTGAATCTTATTTAAAAAGCTGAATGAAACCTTTATATCTGTGACGTACAGGTGAGGTGTGATGAGAAATGACTTACTGCAGAAATATTAAATAACTTTTAATGAAACAAAAACTCAATGAAATAACAAAACACACAGAGGAGACAATCTTTCTGTTCACTTCTCAAACTCCCAACAGTCAGAATAGCTGCTGTGAAAATGTTTCCCCCCAGAAAACATCATCGTAGCGTGGACGAGGAAACTTCTTCACGTAAAGACGCATCTACACTTGATTGATAGAAAAGTTCATTTAATCACCTTTCACCCACTAAAAACCAAAAACCTTCCAGTCAAGTTTAGGCCAGTGTTAACCACTGACATCCTCCAGCAGGAACTGCAGCCAACTGGTTAAAAGTTCAGATTCACAACAGAGAAACACGTCGAGTTAAAGAAGCAAAATGTGTGTTTGGATATTAGAAAACTGATTGTGTTTCCCTCAAGCATCCGACAGTGGTGGAAGAAGTAAAAGTAGAAAGTAAAATAAAATATAAATCATTTTATTACTGGATAATAATTAGACTTTACCATTGACGCAGGCATCTGTGACATCATTTATTAGATTAGATACAGATTAACACAACACTAAAGCTGTAAAAATAAAAATGTAGTGGCAAGTATAAGGTTGCATGAAATCAAAGTACTTAGTTACTTTCCACCACTGCCCTCTGAAGGGTTCGTTGTTTGTTCCCAGTCCAACACGTTGTGGCTGAAGCCGTTTTGTTCTTTCGTCAGTATGGAAGAGAAACCGCGTTTTATCCTCGTTAGGTCTCGGGAGGTCTCAGCTCTGCGGCGCCCCCTGCCGCGTGGTTGCGTTGGCTGATCTCCTGAAGTAAAATGGAGTTGGACGTTCTCCACGTCCTGTATACGGACGCCGTGAGAGCCGGTTGGGTCAGGAGCTGCTCCACCGCCTGAAGCTCCGACTCTTTGGCCTGAAAGACGGACAGAGCAGGTTCACGGATTGTCAAAACTTTGGTGATCCACTGACTTTTCCTTCAGTTTAGGTCCGGTGTGTCAGTTTTAGAGCGCTCTGTTTACAGAAAACTATGTTTTCATCAGCGTATAACCACCTGAAAATAAGAATCATATTTTGTTTTTGTTGAACTGTCATGCTCCTCTAGTTGGAGCTTTTGGAGTGGCCACCATAGTTTCTGCTACTTAAGTTGGTTGCAGTCTGCAACTTCACCACTAGATGTCACTACACGCTGGTCCTTTAAAGGCCTTTAAGGGTCCTAAAAACTGGAATCTAGATTGCAGTTTTGGACTTCTAGTTCCCTCATCTTGAAGTCGATGAAATCAATAAATTCCTGAAATAAAGTCTGTTTTAAATCTCACATTTGGTTCATCGACATCTCTGCGAAGCTTCTACGTGTCTCAAAAAAGGCGGTCGCTAACAAGTGGCTGAACGAGACCACAGAAGTTGTCGGTCACATTAAACATCAACACACTGATCGCTTAAAGCCGAGTGGTGGTGACAGTAAATTCTTGCGACTGTGGCGTAGTTTGTTAGAGGTTAGAGGTGTTAAGATTATCATAAACTTCCAAAATCCAATGGAGAAACCTGTTTTATTGAGGAAACGTACTTTAAACAATCAGGTGACAGCACAAGGCTTTTTCTCTTAATCATATTTCAAGAAGCTTTTTGTCAAAGTGTTTCAAACAAATAGATTTTCTTGCTTAAATCAACAGAAAACAGCCTTAAAACAATGTTTATTTTGACTTTTTATGAAAGAAAAGTCAAATTTAGTTATCAAAAATGAGAAAATTCTCATACCTGTGAGGCGTAAAGACTTTGAAGCGGGTCCAAAGGTGAGAACATACGCTACGCCCACCTGCACGTCTAAATGAACAAACACACATCTGATTCTCACCTTCAACGTGCTGCTGAGGATCCTGAGCATGTGAAGCTTTTCATTCATCTTGTTGTTCTCGCATCGCCTGATGAACGACGCTCTGAAGTCTTTCCGTTTGGCGCCTCCGATCGGAGACAAGCTGGCCGCCCTCAGGTGGTTGTAGAGGCTCTCCATCTCGTCAGGAGGCTTCTCTGCAAACAACAACACCAAACTATCACTGTGACACCCCTGCAACACTAAAACCAAAGACCCCCTCCCAAAAAAAGCAGCAGTTCTCATGGTAACCAGGTGTGTTTCCAGTGTAATTACCGTGCACGACCTCCTCCTCTTCATTGATGTGGATCAGAGGGAGCGACACCGCCCTCTCGGCTCCTTCGGGCCTGGGCTGCTCCTGCCAGGACAGGCGTTCACCTCCGTGCGTGGCCGCTCTTCTTCTGCTGTTTCTACACAAAGGCGCGCCCTCCGAGGTACTTCTTCTTCTTCCTCCGCTGCTGCTACTGCTGTTGTCGTCGTCGTGTCCGTCTTCCGTCGGCGTCGTGGGCGAGGATGAAGCCTCGCAGAGAGGCTGAAGACCGTCGCCCTGCGAGGAGGATGGCGGGTTTGTTCACAGACTCTAAATAAAAGACATTTCACACCTTCACACTCCGTCACTCACGTTCTCCGATTCTTCTGTTTCCTGTTCGGGGTCCGGAGGACAGGAAGTCAGCGTACAGTCATCGCCTTCCTGATCGCTGTCTTCACTGTAACACTCTGCAACACGAAGAAGAAACAAGTGACAAGAGGGACACCGCAGGGAAACAAGGAATGGAAGAAGAAGGGTAGAAAGGACCAGAGGATGAATGACTGGAAGGAAGGATAGAGGAAGTATGGAAGGAAAGAAAGAAGGAACCACGGGAAGAAAGGAGGAAGGGAGTAAGGATCGAAATGAAGAACCACAGAACAAAAAGTGGAAGGAGAAGAGAAAGTGTCTACGGGAAAGAGCAAAGAGTTAAAGAAGCGAATTCTGCTCTAAGGACATGAACTTTGAGCATGTTTAGTTTCCTGTGTTCATGTATTACGTACAGAGGGGTGACAAATTAAAGGAAAAACCTGAGATGAGTGAATGCAGATGCCGCCCAGAGGGCACGAGGGGTCACTGAAAGGTTTGAAGAGCATGACAGTCATATGGATCAGAGTCATGGCTTTGGGTTTCTTGTTGGTCGTGGTCCACAACGGTGCTCATCAGGTGACCTGAACGACCGTCGTTCACACCAGGTGACCCTCAATGACAACAACTAAAACAAAGGCCTGGTCAATGATCCCGCCTAGGACCCCCTGCTGTCTACAACCAAGTCCAGCTGCCTCAGATTTAACGCTTCTTGAAGAAAGAAGAGAAGTTGTTCTCGGGTCTCCACTTGGTTTCATTGTCAGGTCTGTCCCTCTTTCTGTCCACCGGTCCTGCTTTGTTCAAACTTTGTGCTTCCCCCCTTTGGGTATCTCCGTTTTGGACGGACCGTTTATTGGACTTCTCTTGGACTGTCTCCATTTGGGTTCACCTTGAACTAAACCATAACAGCTATGGACTCAACAACTTATTTCAATACAACTGGACACCTATGCAAGATTTTGTAAGACAGCATGCTGATATATCTCTTGGAAGAACGTCGTCCATCCCTCCAGTAGACTTATAGAAATATTGCAGAGGTGTATCGAAGCTCATGATTGCACAACACCTCCCAAAGACACTTTATTTCTTCAGGTTTTTTTGTTTAATTCGTCACCCGTCTGAATGTTAATAACTCTTTAACGTAGCATCAACTTATCTGACCTTCGGTGTTGATCTCTTCACCGCGGTCGGCTGCTTCTGACAGCTTGCTGATCCACCTGTGAACGGACACGATGCTTTTAATGCCACAGCAGCATTCAACGATTTCACTTCATCAGAGCACAAAAACAAGAAGTGGATGGGGTATTGAGCATCTGCTCCATGCATGAAGACTCAGCATCAGGCCCATGGTTCGAATCCGACCTGCGGCCCTCTGCTGCATGTTGAAAAGGTCAAAAACAAAATATATTAAAAAAACAAAACAAGAAGTGGATGAAAAACGATAAAGAGGAAGAGAAATGAAATCTATTTCTGTGTGGCAACAAAATAAAGCAACAATCATCAGTCCAGACCAAAATACGCTGCCGTCAGTTTGATGTAGAAGTTCACGATCAAATGTCAAAATGGACAGATGAGGACATCGACCGATGACTGCAGACTTTGAATCCGAACAGATGCTTCCTTTAAGAAAAGTCTGCAGCATCTACGTTTCATGCAAGACGAACTGAGAGGAGTTCAGAGCGGAGAGATGTGTTTCTCATTGGCGGTGAACAATGAAACTGGAGGAGGTAGTCGAGTAAAATTGGACGACGAAAATCAGTCAGATCCATAATCAAACCCTACACTCGACCATCGTGCTCCTCCACCTATAGACGAAGAGCTACCTCCTGAACTTGAGACAATTTGCCACTACAGGACCTCCATACATAAACCAAACTGAAATTATGACCTCATGATGGCGCTAGAGAAAAAGTTATTACAATTCATCCATGAATGCTTGTACCAAATTTTCATGGCAGTCCATCTGGTACTTGGTCCGACATCGCGTCCCTACAGCCGCCAACG
Source organism: Larimichthys crocea (assembly GCF_000972845.2). NCBI lineage: Eukaryota > Metazoa > Chordata > Actinopteri > Sciaenidae > Larimichthys > Larimichthys crocea. The sequence goes on from NC_040021.1 coordinate 22,043,481, forward strand.
CTAACATGGCTGAAGTTTTTCTACATTACAGGACAGAGAAGACAAACACATCCAGAATGACTCACTTATTCATCTCCGTGAAGCTCTCTGCAGCGATGAAAATGGTCACGACCAGCGGATGACTGGCCGTTATGGCACTGAAACACAAAACTGAGCTGTTAATAACATCGAAGAAAGATCGATAACCATCAATCTATGAACTGAACAGATGATGAGAGTTTGTGGAGGCTTTGTGCAGCATGTTGTCAGACAGTTGAGTAATAATGTTGGTGGTTTCCACCCAGACCGGCCTTCAGAGCGCGTAAACATAAAGAAACATCATGGCGTACTGCTTCTTCCTGCACTGTTTGGCCTGCTCGATGGTGAATCCGCACAGGTTGATGAAACCTTCAGCTTTGTCGGCCTGCAGAGAAGAGAAACACAAACAGAAACACTGAGCGTCGGTGGTCGTAGTCACAGGATGTGTTCGCCTCACCACATCGGACTGCATATGTTACAGAGCTTATTTTTAAAGCGTGTGGTCTCCAGTACGGACGCTTTTCTAATTGTTGTTCAACTTTATTTCGACTGAGATTAACCTCAGTGTTTCAGTCTGAGGATACAAAGTGTTTAGTGATGGAGAACATACTGCACAGCTGCACAGCATGATCACAAGAAACCAAAACCACAGTTAGACAATTAAAAGAACAGATCACTATACTCCATTAATCCGCTGCTTCTGGTTTCAGTCTTTCTGCCTGATTTTTGACCTTGGTTTGGGAGATTTCCTCCGAGTCAGACACCAAAACATTGAGACTCAGTCGGTCTGTCAGGTTAAGATCTGGACTCTTATCTAAAACAGTGTTTCTCCAACTTTTCCCAAAGTCTTTCCAAGAAATCCAGCTAGGTAGGCCGACCCTGATCAGCTGCAGATAGGTTCAAGATCCAGATCTAATTTGGTGTTAAAAGTGTCCTCCCGATCCACACTTCTCGTCCTGATAGAGTTTTCAAACCCTTTATTTAACCTCCGCTTACCGTCTCACATCACATTTGAACCGTTCACGGATGACACACGATGTGAATCGACGTGTCTACTACGCGTCTTTTAAATTAAAAAAATTCCTCCTACGGAAAGTCAAGTAACCACCAGTGGTTGTGCGGTCGTACCACATTGATCTGAAACATTTCAAAAGTGCAAATTGAGGCCCAAACTATATTTTTTTAAAAAAGCACAAGCAACACAATTAAATGTATTAACTTGTCAGAAACAGGTTTATTGCCAAGTAAGTTTCACATACGTGGAATCTGTCTTTGTGTTTTGGTGCATGACAAATATTAAGTAAAAATATGCAGAAGATATAAATCTATGTGCAGTATGTTCAAAGGTTCACAGTCTGCAGTGTGACAGATGTTTTTATTACTAGAGCATGTGTGTGTTAATATAACACGTCGGTCTGGAGTGGATGGTGAGAGTCCGTTGTTAACGAGGCCAACCACAGGTGGGAAAAACTGTTGATGAGCCGCAGCTGTGACCAGTGTAGCTATACATGTTATCATGTGTGCTGTTCTTCTCTCTTCTGTGTTTGTTTTTTCTACTTAAATCAGGCGAAGTGTTGAAGAAATGAGTTGAGAGTTGAATCGAGGTCGTCGGAGCTGAATAGAAACACGTTAAAGGTGCACTGTGTTGGATTTCGCGGCCCCCTAGTGGCGTAGTTGATGATTGCAGTCTTGCAGTGACTCACCTCCTTGTCGGCGTACCAGTACAGAGAACTCCTCTTCAGGACGAACCAGTATCTCTTCCATCGGCTTCCCAGGAAGCTGCGGCTGTCCTTCCTGCGAAGAAGCCAGCCCTGACAGTCCAACGCGCCCAGATCTTTGACCGAAACCCGCCGCCGACTCATGGCTGCAGTTGAGATGAAGAGAGAGAGAGAGAGAAAGAGGGGGAAGGGGGGCGGCGAGAGCAAGACAGCAGCGTTAAAGTGTGATTTGAAATGTCACAGGTCGAGCAGCTGGTGTCAACTGTGTGTGTGCTGCAGAGGTTGTGTTGGAGGCACAGGTGCATGCTGGAGGAGGAGGAAACATATCGATACAGAACAGAGGCACTTTGAAAGTTTAGAGTGTGAAGTTTGAAGTTCTTCTCGGGGTGATGACAAAGTCAAATCTGAACGCACAGACCTGACACAAATATTTTTAGATTCAGTGTGATTCACACTTCCTCAACATGCCATCACGTCAGTGTCCATCAATCATAAACGCAGAGAAAGCAGCTTAGAAAACACGGAACGATCATCGTTTTTTAAAAGTTTCTGCAGTATCAAAGTAATCCAGCGACAGTTCTCGGGTACTTTGTTCACAGTAAAATTAAAAATCAGGATTGTTTCCTACATTTATACGTCTGTACTGACCAACAACATGACTGACGGCTGATAAAATCTATTCTTATTGCTTTATTGTCTTTGTTTTTTATGTTTTTTTATGTTTTTTTGAGAGCAGTGGATCTGCTGTGGCTTAGCTCAGCTTCAAACACTCTGCAAACATTTGACTGAAACACCTCCGCTGAACGTTTGCAGCTTCAAATAAGTTTATTTGCTCACGTTTTAAGTCTTCTTTCCGTGTAAACTTATTTATTTTCTTCTATATGGATGATTTGGGTTTTTTTTAAACTTGTGGTCTTGTTGTTTTTTTTGCAGATGTGCATTGTTTTTGTGCACAAATATAAATGTTAGCTGCAGTGTCACAAAGTTTACCACTGCCTGAGGTCTGATCAGTAATATCAGTATTATCAGGGTCACAGTCTGACTTTGTGAAACCAGCTCTTGAGTCTCTGCTCTGGAGCTTTCAGTTAGATTTTCTCCTCAGATGTTCTTAAAGCAGCAAAAATACTTAACATTTGACAACAAAGCTGCAGGTGAAGGTGTGTTTTTATGTTCTCTGCATTGTAAACACACCTCGGATCAGGTGTGTTATATTTAAAGCGCCTCATACATCCACTACAAACATCTTATATAACTCACTTCCACCCTAACGATGACAAAATCATTCATAAATAGGTCTTACCTGCTCGCTCGTGGACGTCCGGCAGCTCGGTGCCTTTGCAGCAGACTGATGCTCGGCAGAGGAGGAACTGGAAGTTTTTTCTCAGCGCTGCCTGTGAGACTTCATGCGTCGACCCACAAACAGACCACAGAGTCAGAATCACACTCACACATACATACATGCATGCATACACACACACACCACACCACACCGTCCTTCCTGTTTCACAAGTTCTTCAGACCATTCGTCTCTTTTTTTTTTTCTCTCTCTCTGCTTAGAAACTTCCTCTTTGCTCTAGAAAATAAAAACATTTTCTCAGAAGGAGTTTTGTTTTGACCCACGCTCACAGAGAAGTCTGAGGGGAGACGTTTCATTTCAGTGTCTTTGACTTAAGTCACCTCTGAACTGTGTGAGACATCTGTCTTTGAGTGTGAAGGCTGTCAACTCTACTCTAAAGCATGAAGCTTCATTTTCAGATTTCGTTTAAAATCTGTCAGCTCTTCCAGACAGAGACAACAGGAACTGAAAACAGCCTCCTCGATAGAGGTCAAAATATCCTTCATGTGTGAAGTGCTTTCTTTTCCTCTCTCTTTACTTTACACTAGTTTACTTTTACCAGCAGATGGCGTCATCAGCTTTGCAACTTTTAACCAATGCTTGGTCCGTTTCTGCTTCCAGAGCATGTCTTGTCAGACTCCACATTCAGGGGTTTGTTTTGTTTCTGTTTGCGTCTGTAGATTTAATCAAAAGTTTTATTAGACAAAGCCTCATTTAAATCTTCCAGCGTGTCTTTATTCTGAAGGTTTGCACAGAGGACTTTGTTCATCGATCATTCAAAGTCTGATTTATGCAACATCCAAACCTCTGCTGCCAGGATTTGGACTCACATTATACCACAGATTCGGGTATACCTGTATTCCCTCTCGCTCCCTCTCGATCCTCAGGTGTGACAGTCCTGGTTGTTCTTCAGTCCAAAGAGACTTTGCAGTCAGTGCTCCAAGACTGTGGAGTGACCTGAAGAGATCAAGGCTGCAAACTGTGTCAACGTTTAAAAGCAATCTTCGATAAAAGTGTTTTTAGTTGATCTGTGTCACATTTTATTCTATTTTTTTATTGATTTATTGCTTTGAACTTATTGTTATTGTTGCAGTTTGTTTTATTGTGTGTGTGAAAGGTGTTTTATACACACATCCAGCTTTTATAGACTCATGCTATTGTTACCCGTTACTCTAAAAGTTGCATCATATCAAAACCACAGGAAGTTTTTTCAAAATAAATTGCACTTTATTTTTGTTTATATTTTTCCACAAGTTACAAAGCAGCACAGAGGCGTCGTACTGCGGAGCTCTGGAATAATTCAGATTTACACGTGAAAAATACTCAACAGGACAAAACAGATTAACGATGTGATACAAGTCGTTTGGCAAAACGATGCAAACTTTCATCTCAAAGTGAGACTATGTGACCACAGGGTCCTCAGCTGTAACTAAAGTCAGAAATCTGACTCAGTATTGTCAGTTACGCAGCGATATGTATCGATTATTGCTGAGAAATTCAACTTTTAATGAAGAATTTTGTTTATTCTTTTAAAGTCACATAATCTCACTTTTATTAGAAATGTTATGATCAGAAAAATATTCTAAACTCTTCAAAGTGTTAGAGAAATGTTTTTTTCCCCCCACACCACAACACAAGAGGTCGCCTCTGTGATATTTACAGTTTCAGTTACACTCTCGTAATCGACATAATGTTTGTCAGAGCTCTTGCATAATGTTTTTGTTAGTATAAAGGCACCTGAAATGAACCAGAAACACTCTTTACAAGAAGAAAAAGATCTTCGAGGAGACGCGAGGAGCTTCTCGGATTGTAAACACAGAGGGATCCGTGACGCTTCCCTGAGGAACTCCTTCAGAACGTTTTTTTTATTATAATGGCACATTAAGAAACCTCAAACACACGTAAGAAGAACCAATGAAGATTTTTCAGAGAGTGCAGAGAGCCACACCTGAAATACTTAAGTCAGTTTTTACCTGAAGTTGCTTTGAGCAGACGTGCGTCAAAGGTTATCTGCAGAAAACTGCAAAATGACGGCGGCGACAGATTTCAGAATAAAATCAAGTGTACGTTTGAAGTTTAGAAGGTGAAATCTGTGACAGCGTTTTAAGATTTAACACTTAAATTTCACTCTTAAACCAAAATATAAGAAATATGTGAAGTTTTTTGGTTTTAACTTTTCTTCAGTTTGAGTTATTTTCAATCAAAACAATGACACAAACATATTTTGTATTATTTACAGTAGCTTTAAGACTGCTTTATTAATATTTATAAATCATTAAAAAAAACCCTGTTGGTAAACTTTGGTAAACTAATGCTTCCTTTATGTTTATTCGTTATTTCTCCTAAAAACAAGTTTATATTGTTATGACTGTAACTGTAAGTAACAAAACTTTTGTAAAGCTTCAGAAATATTTAGTAACATGTCGAGCTCTTGTATTTACTACACTCTGAAAAAAAGCACACCTCTCTTAGATAAACGAGTGAAACTTGCGGTGATAAAATACAATCTATAAAACATATTTACAAACTGTTTTGTCCTGACAAACCACAGTAAAGAGTTCAGATACAAGAGGCACTAAAGGCTCCTGAGATTGAAGGAAAAGACTTTAGAAATGCTTCACCATTTTTAAACTAGAGACAAACTGAGGTTTGGTTATTCGAATCTTTAAAATTTTATATGACTTTAATTCTGCTTTTCGATTCTTGGCAAATAAAAAGAAACAGAAATCTGTTGGAAACAAAAACCAGCTTCATTTCCAGCAGACTTCAGTTTTCATGCACAAGCTCAGCAGGTCCAAACCTCGTCAGTGAAAAGTTGTTTTCAGATATTTCAATACTTCTTTGATACCAATGTGAAAGCTGTGATTACTTTTGACAAAGTGTCGTGAAGAAAGTCGCAAGACGACGAGGTTTCAGCAGCGAGTGATTTAAGGCTCACAGAGGTACGTTTCAGATGTGTGTTTGTCGGTCGGTCATCCTGCAGAATACTGTCTGTCATGTCGTGAAATGGATCCCAGTTCAGCTTGACTGGTTCACAAACTGGAGTCGGTCTGATGCTTGCTGGTTTAATATTCCAATAGATCTGTTGAGTATAGCAGTGCTTGGAGCTGAATGCTGACATGAGAAGAGTGATGTGTCCTGGAGCTAAAGTTAAACCACTGGAGGTCGGGTCGAGTAGTATGAAGTTCATGAAAAAAAAAACTGTCCACGCTGCTGCTCTGTGATTTGCTGACACATCCTGAGGATCAGGCTGAGGATAAACGACCTCCTGGAGGATCCAGATCTTCCATCAGTGGCTGAGCAGCCTGAGACGAGCCAGCCAGCCTCCGAGCAGCGACGTCGACTGTTTGTTTACAGCCAGAGGAGGAGAGACGGCGGCGGCGGCGGAGGCAGAGCTGGAGGCAGCCGACTTTTTGGACACCGCCTCCTGGTAAGGGATGGTGGCGCTGTTGTGCAGGTCAGCGTTGATGAAGCACTGGCTGCCTCTGATGTGGTCGACGCCGCGGACCGACGGGTGTCCTCGATACGGCAGAGGGTAACACGGCTCCTCCTCCGTGATGGTGCTGATTCCCTCGTTACTCAGGTATCTGTGCAGAACGTCCGGACCTGTTCAGGAGACGAGACAGGAGCCACGAGTCAACAAGAAGGAACATGAATCTGTTTTGATTTGATTTAAAGTTTGAGTCACGTGTAAATGACTCCACGTGTTGAGTCAACTCTCAATATGTCCTTGTTTAACCGTCTTGAAAATCCATTAACAAGCTGCTATCTCGGACAAGCTGCCAACACAAACACGTTCAGATCGACACAGTGTTTTCCTCAAGGTGAAGTGCTCTAAGAACATTTAAAATCAGCTCCGTCGATGCAGCGGCGGCTCTCGGGGTTAATGATCGACGAGGTAGAAATTCAAAGCACGCAGCTCGCACGCCCTGCCGCCGCTTGCCCTCGGCTGTTAATGAGACGGACAGGCGGCCATCACTGATAACCGTTGAGGTTACAGGCGCTGGTGGAGCTTACCTTTCCTTCCATGAGCTCCGGACCTGCAGGATGAGTCTGCTGAAAACGACTCCACTGGCATGGAGACGGGTCGAGGTTTACCTGCAAACACAAAAGTTAAAGCTCATCTTCATCTAACTAATGTTTGAAGTTTAGATGTGTGTGTGTGTGTGTGTGCACTCACAGCGTGTGGAGGAGCGCTTTCGAAGGGATACGTGGACCGGTTGGCTGGGTTCAGGTGGCGGGCCGACGGATGTCCGCTTGTCGTCGGTGCCGCGTCGCCGTACGTCTGCGTCCAGACATGAGTTCGGAGACTTCGGCCTCATTTTGACAGCCGGAGACACGTTCATGTTGGCATCTCTGCAGAGAGGATTCAAATCAGTGTTCATGACGCAGGACAAACGAAGGATAACCGTGTGAACTTTCCCTCTGCTGGTACTCACAGCGGTATGTAAGGTGCTGCAGGTGGAGGAGGGACGTACAAATCCAATATGGTCGTCTTCCCTCTCTTCCCAGGAGCGTCGGAGGTTTCTGGCTGTCGAGATCTGTAGAGACCCTGAGCTCCCTGAGAGGTCTGGACACGACAAGACAAACACAAACGATCACTTTAATAAAACTGTAACTGCTTCTAATCCGAGTTTCTGTTGAATTTCTGTGACAGCAGAGGAAGTAATGACTCCTCTAACGGTGTTTATCATGGAACAACAATAAGACGTTCAGCAGACGAAGCTCTTCTGTTTCCTTCCTCGACTCTGAAGCTTGTATATTTCCATAAACACAGGAACTTCGCTCAGCTCCTTTTCTCGTCTGCGTTGGAAAAATACTGAAGGAGTTGAAGACGCGGACGCGTGTTCGTCGTGTTCTTCTGCTGATCATGAAGGAGTCGCAAAAACTCTTAAATGTGGATTAATCCACCGCTGAAAATAGTCCCTAACGAATGCACCGTTTCCTCCTGTAACTACACGTTTGTGAGCTGAATTATGTTTTCAACCATTAGACTCACATCAGCGCCGCAGGCAGAAAGTCATTAAGTGTTGAGAGATGGACGAACACAAAGTTTTGGTCTTCAGAGTGGAGTAACACCAATTTATCAGCTGTTTGAGAGGGTGAAAGTTAGTTGTAATCAAAGGTTAGTGGATTGTTTCTTTTGCTACTTTATAAAGTAAAAATCAAATGTTCGTATTACTTTCTCATAACTAAACTAAATCACTTTGATTCTTTTCATTATCAATTAGTTCGTACATTCTCTGATCACTTATTTGATCTGGTACATGTTGATGATGAAAAATACTCAACACAAGTTCTCAAAGCGTGAACGGGACTGAAGGAATATCAGTTTATGTATTTGAAAATGTGACAACTGCAGAGTTTAATGTTGACTAATCGATTATTTAAAACTAATCTCACAACTCTGAATACAAAGGCGCCGTGTAAATTGTAAATAAAAACAGAATTAATCAGAAGTATATTTACAGAAAACAATAACGTTGATCAGTTTGAGCGTTACATATTTTGTCTCTGTCCTGTATTCAGCTGGAAATGTTGGAAATATCCATTTTGATTTATGTTTTACACATTGTTTAAACTTTCCAGCAGTGAACCATGATAATGTATTTCACAGTGAGGGCTGACGAGTGGTCCCAGTCCAAGCAGAGGAGGTGTAAACGTTGACTCAAGCTGACCTTTGAACTGAATGGTAGGAGTGACTTCAGATGTGTTTTGATAGCCGCGGTCGAGGGTCTATCTTCCCTAAACACACACATCCTGGACCCTCAACACAAAAACCCTGAAGGTGCTTTTGGTGAATTCATAATTGTCACATTGTGGTTTAACGCATGAGTCACCTTCCAAAGATGTCTGACACGAACGCAGCCTGATGTTTGGAGAGTTTCCTATCTTTCTTTTTTTACAGGAAAACAGAAGAAAGGCTCCATTGTTCAGCCGCTCGCCTCGGCGGAGCAGCAGGCCGGGAAGGATGATGTGATTACGATGACAGATCCTCACTGTAACTCACAGGCACACCTGAGAGACAGTTTCAAACAGTCTGAGACTTTTAGACTTTAAAGCTGCATTGAACTCATTAAACTTCATATCATGGCAGACACAGACCAACGTCAGAGTTTATGTCGAGTCATGTTTGTGTCCGACTGTTGCTGCTCTTCTTTTGGCTCTGATTTGTCCTCCTCCAACTTCAGAGAAAAACATCTGAATGCTGCTAAATGTGTCATTGTGTTCACCAGCTCGTCTCTAAGTGTCTGTCTGCTGTTTGGCGTTGAGCGGGTGGTGTAAGGTGTGGACTGTAAAACCAAAACAACGAGCTACAAGACACTAAAAGGGGAGTAACTGAGGGAGTTAGCTGACAGTTCTCTGTAGTCATCGCTTTTAGTGGAAAACCCCCCAAAAAATTCAGTTCCACAGTATTTTTTTGTATTTTCTGTCTTATACTCGGTCTTTGCTGCTGTGTTGGTTATACTAATACTAATACTACTGCCGCCACTATTAAGAAGTAAAGAAAGAAGATCACAGCAGGCTGCAGGTCGTCTGTGTGGTCCAGACATCAGCAGTGTTGGCTGACAGACAGCAGGGTCGATGATGCCGTGATGTCGGGGCAGCTCACCTGTACTCGCGGCGGTCTCCAGCGCAGGTTTTTCAGCGGAGCGGGCGCAAAGCCGCCGGATGTTCCCGACGGCCTCTTCTTCACCACCATGACGACGCCTCCGGACTCCGCCCTCAGCTTCTCCACCAGGTGCTTCAACTGCCAGCCCACCTGGACCAATCACAGACGAGATGCCTTAAAACACTGACAAATTTAAACTTCCAACTAGGGATGACTTTAACACTTCTTCCACTGAATGTTACCGTGTGTTCACACTAGTCAAGGCTAGCCGTTTCCATCTGTTTCCAGTCTTTATGCTAAGCTAAGCTAACAGCTCTTGGAAAATGTGAAACAGTTTCTTTAAAGAGTGGACTTGACTGACTCACCACCGTCTGTTTGTTGACCTGAATGACTTCATCTCCAGCATGAATCCTCTTGGTTTTATCTGCCGGAGACTGAAGAGCAGAATCACAGTTTGTTTTTACTCTCATGAGAAGAAACACAACACAACAGACTGCAGCGTCCACACACACTAATATCTCATCAGATACTGTTGACGTGACTTTTGTGATTCAGAACCAGCAGCACTCACGTTCTCTGTTGTTCCTGTGATGACGTGAAGCCCGTCGTAGGTGGATTTGATGTAAATCCCCTGGAAGATAAAGAAGGATTGAAGGAGTCAGTGTTTCAGGATGTATATACGACTCTTGTACATAAATAACCTCCTGTGGCTTCTCTGTAATTCCCTGCTGCAGAGGTGGTTGTGGTCCTTTTTCAGACCTACATCTGTTTCTGTTTTCGACTCAGTGCTGATTGTGGTTCATGGTGCAGCACTAAAATACCTGTTAGTGTTACTCCGGGGGAAGTCGAGTCAAATTGTGGGTTTTTTCTTTTTGCAGTACTTGCTACTTATGTGACGGTGACGTCCCGCTGATATGCTCTGAACGTAAACGACGATATCTGTTTTGTTTTATGTTGTTTCATCTCACCAGTCCCTCTCCGGGCTTCACGTTGGTGATGTGCACCTCCTCCAGACAGGCCATCTCGCTCTTCGAGGGGTCGGACGTCTCCTGAACCGTCTTCTCGCAGATACTGTTCAGAGATCGAGACTGAAACACACGCGAGAAAATATAGAAACAATTCAGCGTCGACAGTTTCATTCCCAAATTAGATCAAGTTACATATAGAGCTGAAACAATGAGCAATAACCTGCTAATTATTCGGTTATTTTCAAACACGTGACATAACTTAAATAAACCTCTGAGACACTCAATAATTCCCATGAGGTGGAATGAGTGTTTGTAGGATAAAGAAACATTAGTATGTTGCCTCGTTTCACCTTTAACTTTTATTTGGTTTCTACTTGTACTCTGACATTTATTTGTACACTGTCTCACAGCCTCAGGCAGAGGTGAACCTCTTCCACTCCACACATACGCCGACACCTTCAGCCTCTGTAGCGGGCGGAGCTGTAAAATTAGCCAACCATGTCCTGGGCAGGGGGCTGAATAACACCTTTGGCAATGGAAAACTGACAGGGTCGTCCCTTGACCTCTGATGTCAAGACATCCGAATGAAAATATGTTCTAAAGGTACCCACAAGTCTCCACTTTACAGACCTGCCCACTTTATGTTAATCCCATACAGCTTTGGCAGTAACAATGTGTCATTTTCGCCACGTGTAGTTGAATAATTCTGCATACCGGGGCCTCTGAACAGTATTGAAATTGTGTGAATTGGGTCTGACTGTAAGGCAGAGACGGCTGTATTCGTGCGCGATGATGTTTGCCATTTCATTGTCGTTTTTTTTTGGAACTTGACCTCTCTGTATATAATGACCTATTGTGACCTCTGTGATAATCACAGCCTTGTCAAACTGTACCGCCACAAAGCAGAGACTGAGTTCACTCAGACAATATACGGCTTTCCTACGTGTGCTGACAATAAGGGAGCGATTTCCAGAAGAGAAGCAGCATAAAAATGTGTGTGATGTTCCTTCCTGAGGGTTTGGTGTATTAATGTGGCAAACATGATTAAAGTTGTCACCAAATCTGTGCAACCACCCAAAAACTGCTGCAACACGGCAACAGGAATGGCAATTATGTACTTCATTCATCATGTTCTACGTCTTTATGCACTTCAAACTTTGAATATGTTAAATATGTGGTATATACAGTGCAGCTGACCTGCTGTACCCCCTAAAGAGGTTATTATAGTGAGGGGTGGAGTGGAAGAGGTTAAACTGTATGAACTAAAATAAGAGATTTGCTCCTTGATTGATTTATTAAAGTGAGGAAGTCAGTGGCAGTGTGGCGGTCTCATGCCAAACGTCCGTTCTGATGGAAATGCTGAATCACTGCCTGCTGTGGCAGCGCTAAAGCTGCCTGTCCCTGACCTCTGACCTCTCCGTGGGGAGGCAACAGGAAAAAACAAAAGGTTTAAATGTAGTCGTTGGTTTTGCTGAACAGCAGACAAGGAGGATCCTCCACGAGCTGAGCACGGCCTGACTGTCAGGCCTGAAGCTCAGCGGGAGGTCTGAGGTGATCAGGAAAACACAAACCAACAGGAAATTACAAGTAAAGCAAGAAAACATGCCTGACTTAATTCCTTCTTGCAAATGATTTTTATTGCTTGTTTATGAATGCTCATCTGTGAGGTCTGACTACTGAGAGGTTTACGTGTAACACTGTGTATGATGCTGTGAGGCCTCACTGTGTGGGGTGACTTCTGCTACTTTATCTGCCTTTACAGTGTTTCCCTCTTTGTCACCTGGACAAACAAACTGGACCAAAGCCTCTCACTGAGCAGCCACAGGACAATGCTGTTAGTAAAGAAGTTTGACTGAACTGAACAAACGTCCCTTCAAGTGTGTTTGCCGTCATGTAAAGTGGAGGAATGTATGGGCGGATTACTGAACAGGCCTGCTGGGATGTTTACTCCGGATCCCGGTCAGAGTCCGATCCCTTTACTTTATAATACAGCGACACAAGAGGCCACAGTAAAACAACAGGAGCTACTTCAATTTGGCAGCTCAGCAGCTCTGTCGCAGGTTTCTTTGATCATATTTTGCACATTGTTTTGTAGTATTACGTTTTGGAAAAGTAGAGTCTCTCTTCGTCTCCAGCATGAACTAAAAACCTTGAAAGGTTCGAGTGTAGATTAATGACACTAAACTAAAACTTGTGGTCTCATTAGAGAGTCATGACAGCCAGGAGGGAAAGTGAGTTAACATCAGCTGATGCAGTAATCTGGGAACAACAGGACGACCAACAGGAAGCGTTATCTAAGACAGGAAGTGGATGGTCCTGAGCTGAATAAACAATCCTGCAGATTCATGCACACACGCACGCACACACAGTGAACACCACAGGACACTCAGTACAAGACAGGAAAAGGAAATGTGTGTTACACTGACTGTGTGTGTGTGTGTGTGTGTGTGTGTGTGTGTGTGTGTGTGTTTCCGATTAGCATCTCCAAACATCCAAACCAGAGGAAAAAACAGAAGCAATACTCACCACCTCCATGATCTTCTCCTCGATCTCATAAACGGTGCAGTCCTGCAAGTAAAGAGACAGAACGACTGACCGACACACTCACACTTCAATCCTACAAACATTTCTAGATAATATGCTTTTATTTTGAAGGAGGTAGAAGGACATACAGAAGCAGATGGTAAAACTCAGAGAGGGCAGCAAATAATAAGTGGAAATGAGGAATAGAAAGTCACATCATCCTTAAAAAAAGAGCTGCACAGACAAATATGATAAGAATAATAATTTTACAGTTTCAGAATAAAAGTCAAAATAAAAGTGAATAGGTTTAACATTGAGACAATAATGTCGGTGGATGGAATGAGAAAACTTTCCTTTTCACAAATGTCTGTGTGAAGAACTGTGAGTGTGGTAAACAAAGATGTGATGCGAGAGAAAAAAAAAAAAAAAGAAAAGCGGGAAAACAAATATTTGAGAAATGACAGCCTACAGGAGAGTGAAACCAGAGGGAGGGACCGCAAACGCCTCCCAGAGACACAGAGAGGATTCCTCCTGTGGTCGGTGAAATAACAGCTCCCTGCAAACGGGCTGACAGGATGATTGCATGACAGAGTGGCGAGGCGACGCCTCAACACTGCGCAGGACTCGCTGACACGAAACATGACGAACACTTCCCAGATATCACTTGTGATTTCTGTGTTTCAGAGTTTTATAAGAAGTCAAAACTGTACTTTAAACCAGGTGAAATAATCACACCTCGGTGCTAAACGCCTTGAAAAACCAGCGTGTTTACTGCCGTGTTTACTGCTGTGTTTACTGCCGTGTTTAGACGATGTAACCACAGCGGTTTACCAGCTGTAAAAAGAGAAGTTTGGCTCTTGTGCATGATTGAGCTCTCTGCTCTTTATCAGCTCCGCTGTGGAAGCTATTTCAAATCGGATTTGGAGAGAAAACTGTCTGCTGTACACGTGTCTCATCACGGCACGTCTTTTCCACAACAGCTTCAGTAAGCGTGTGAGTTGTCATGTACGTGCATGTCAGAGGGGATGCGAGGGAGCGTTAACACCTGCATGAATTAACATGATTCGACGTTTTCCACTGCCCCTGAACTTTGAAGTTTTAAAGATACCAAATATGTTTTATGCAAGTTCAAATCTCTCTTGTTCTTTCCTGTTTTGGTAAAAGTGGTATCATCATCAAAAGGACTTTGTGCATGTAAACAGAAGTTATCTCTGGTTCATCATCATCATCATCATCAAACAGTCCCAGAGGGTCAAAACACGACGAGTAACTCCAGTTCATGACCGTCTGTCTGTCTCTGATGTCCCTTGGACACCACCAGAGGGATGTTTGAGCCTCACTCACCTTCTGGACGGTGGAGGTGAGCTCCAGACACAGCTGGATGATTCTGCCTTTGGTCGAGGTGAAGTCGTTGGCGCTCGTCAGAGGAGTCCTGGAAAGACATGAAGGATTATTGGTTTTGTTACAGTGTGGTGACCTGAAGAAAAAAAAAAAAAAACATGAAGCTTGCTGCTTCTGTCAGGAGTTTGTAGGACACATTCACAACACTTCAAATCTGTTGAGTGTCTTTTTCAGTGTTCCTGCACCTTCTTAAGCATTAAATTCAAGGACTTTCCAGGCCTAAATTCCTCAGATTTAAGGATTTAACACGATATAGTTAGCAGCAGGTTTACAGAAGCTGACAGATAATTAAAAAGTGAGAGTAAAAATATAAAATCTATAAAATCAAGCATTTTCTAAAACTTTCTAGGCCTTGAATTTTCCCCTTTTAAGGATTTCAAGGACCCATAGGAAGCATTTGAATGAAACCCTTCGACCCTCTGTTGTAGCTGCTTATTTTAACAGGACATTCTTTTATAAAATTGCTCTATGGAGATGTAAACATCCTGTGGGCGGGACAATGAGTGCTCAAGTGTCAATCATTACCTGCTCTTTTCTCTATTATTATGTCTGGGGGAGGAGGAAAGAAGCCTGATTTGAACTGGCGATGCTGCTGTCAGCGTCTTAACCCCGAAGCCACGACATCTCCTCGCTCTTTTTAAATTAAGAAAGATTATTATAGGAAACATTCAGGTGAGAAAGCATCTCACTTTGAGCCGATGCTGCTAATTATTGCTTTGAAAAGACAAACATATCCAAGATTTTCAAGGTAATAACCATAGACTATATGAAGAAAATGGACGTAGATTGAGATTCAATATAAAACTCTTGGTGTTCGTAGGTGAGAGATCTGACACACACAGACGTCAGGTGTGTTTCGGGCGTCAGTGCAGTGACTTGTCGGGGTTTGGGTGGAACAGCTGCAGCGAGCTGGAATGTTTCTCAAGCCGATACAAGCTGAGAGTCAAACAGACATAGAGACGCACTGACAGCTGACAGACGACACGCGTTAACACTAATAACTGTGTGTGAGGCAGTGAGAGTGTGAGTTCTAACACTATCACACAATGAGGAACATGAAACTCTCACAGATGACACAAATCTGCTTTTTTTACTCTGTTAATGCATCAACAGTTTGAAGCTGCTTCCGATACGACGCTGTGTGTACTGAGCGTGTTCCTGTCTACCTGTCCAACCAGGCCAGCAGATTCTTGGCGGCTCCGATCAGCTCGACCACGGCCGTCAGGAACTCGTTGGAGGGCTGATGGGAGATTTTGCTGTGGTAGGCGGGGTTCTTCCTGCGCTGCGACACGGCGCTGCTCAGGCTGTGGTGCGCCGTCCTCATCTTCCCCACCAGAGTCTTCAGGTTGTCCGACTCCACGCCGTAGTTCTGTCAGAAATGAGAAAAGAATTCAAATGATGCCGTTGTCTTAGTTTTCTGTCACCACTGATTTGAAATACAGTGAAGCAGCAGATTTCCCTCCAGATCTAAATCATATATCACAACGTAAAATGCACACTAGGAAAAATTAGATTGAAATAAACTGAAAAATTAGATTTACGCGTTCACTTCAAGCAGATAAGACAGTTATGATACATAATACACAGGCCAGAACAGTAATTAATTGACTATTTCACTACATTTGATTAATTTAAGAAATTCTCTGGTTTCAGCTTCTCAAATCTAAAAATATTTTGTGGTTTCTTTCAGTCTTCTCTGACAGCAAACTGAATATCTTTAGATTTTGGTCAAAATTTGAGATTTGAGAAACATTTTCTGACATTTTCTGGACCTAATAACTCACAGAAAAATGATTAACAGATTAACTGATGATGAATATACTACTTTATACTGCATCCCTTATGCTTATTTGTTTTCATTTTAGAACATTTTAAGTTCTGAGTTCTAGATTCAACCAACAATCTCCGCTGCTCGTCGATGCCTGGCTCTGCCACCCGTACGCAATCAGGACAATCCAAACTTGAAAATCTCATCTGTTGTTTCCCGTTGGTGGAACGTCCGACCAGTTCCTACCAGATCAGGGGCGTCCCTCTCTACCTCCACTCCAACACTACCAACTGGACATGATAAATCTGTCCCCCTCTACAACTGTGACAGTACTTATTGCTACATGTTCCTGTCACACTGCACCTCGACTGTTGTTTTGTAAATGACTAAATGTAACGATTCCGGTGAGCTCGGGTCATGAAATCACAAACCAAAACCTTCACATCACATGCAGGGACGATGTGGAAGAGATTCTCATGACCCCTGATGGACGACACCCCACCTACCTAACCAAAACACACACACACACACACATTCCTACGGAGCAGTCACCATGGCGATGATCTGGCTAAAACAATATTCCACACCGCGTCAAACTCGCTCAAACTGAAGCCAAACTCAGAGACCCAGTGAGCCGGAGTGACAGCTTACACAAATCATGATGATAATGAATGCTCAATTGAGACTCGTTGGTTGCCATAGCGACAAATGAACAAAAAGCCGTTCAGCGCTTTCCAATCCAATCTATGAATCAGTCATCAATGAACAAACAGACTGCACAGATCAGAACAGAGCGTCTACAGAACAAATTCTGGTTCCACTCGTCTTCGCAGACCTTTAATTAACTCTGTCAGCTGACGGTGTGAACGCGCTGGCTCGCCCGAGGCAGCTCAGATGTTTGAGGCGTCGTGACGCTCAGAGCCAATAAAAACATCTGCAGCCAAACTGACGTTCCACCTGTCGACTGACTGCACTGTAAAAAAAACTAAAGATCCACCTTAACCAAACACGACACGACACGACACGAGAGTTCAAATCAAGTTCCAGGTCAACTTCCAAATCATGTTCGAGGTAAGACGATCTTAGTACTAGCAGCTGACGTGTCAGTCAGAGGAAGTGAAGTGTGAAGAGGCCGCATCAAAAAACAGAACGACTGGATTGTTTTATCGCAGCAGCAGAATATAGTTTGAGTTTGGCGTCTAGTCTCCGGTGTCATCACTCCAAGCAGATATGCAAATATCTTATACCCCCCCCAGAGCCTGCAGGTGGATGGTGAGGCTGATGCAGAGCAGAGGGAGGGATGGGAGTTTCTTTACAGCTTAAATAGAGCAAAGATTCTGAAAGGTGTGTTTGGATTTATGTTTCGATTGAGCGGCATGTCATGTGTGTACATGCAAAGTCTGCCTGAACTGAGTTCATGACAAAGAAAATCAAATATTTGGCATTTCTGCTTGAAAAATGGCTGAAACGATTATTTAATTATCAAGATTTGACGTGTGAGTTCAAGCCTTTACTTTCAATTACTGTTATTTTCTTCTGCATTGTCTAAATAAAATGTGTTGTGCTTTATTCAGGGCTGACCAACAGTGATGTCAACTCGTGAAAGTCAGAGCAGAGAAAGTGAATCAGATGGAAACTGATCATCTGACAGCCGACGGAAACTGCTGCTGGAACAAAACTGCAACGCCGCTTCCTTTGCATGCTGTATACTGTGTGTGTGTGTGTGTGTGTGTGTGTGTGTGTGTGTGTGTATCAAGGGAAGGGTGGGGGGGTCTTTCAGACAGGTGGGAGGGGTCACATCTGTTTCCTGCTCCACACCAGAGAGCTGTGAACTCAACTGCAAAAAATATCCACAGCGCGTCACTTGACCTTCTATTGAGTCTTACAGGAAAACTCTCCCTGAAACACTCGAGCTGCTGTGTGATCTACTGCCTCCATTCTCTCTTCACTCTGATGTCAGGGTCTTATTGTTGCAGAGGTCAGCATCTGAAAATGTTTTCAGGGCGTGTGATGAATAAAGTTCTGTGCTTCTGTCTCATGGTGACAGCTTCAGAAGTACGCGTCCGTTTGGGAGTATTCAGGCCTTAAATATCAGGTTTTTCAGCCCGAACCTCTGTGGATGCAAAAACGCCTGTCAATTGAGGCTGGCTCCAGAAGTGAGTCAGTCTCCATAAGTCCCCATGTTCAAATGTCCAACTTCACAGCAGAAATAAACATGTTTGAGCTTCAAAACAGCTCTTCAGAAACCTGTGGGTGACATCATGGATACGCTGTCCTGTCGACTGGATGAAATGGCACAGAGTTTGGACCTCGTCGATTTGTTAGGTTTAGGTTTATCACTATCTTCATTCATATTTCAAGACACTACAAATTATATCCAGCTGCAACATAAGCCGGAAAAGTTGACAGAACGGAAGTTGTTATGGAGAGCAGTGTAACAACACTTACCTGTCAATCAAAGCGTCCACGCTCTTAATCCTGCATAACTTTAAGCCAAAACTGTTTTGTGTACCAGGCTGTAAACATGTTTATTTCTGCTGTGAAACATGGGGACTTATGGAGACTGACTCACTTCTGGAGCCACGTTGGCTTCACTTCACAGCCTCAGAAGTTGCCGCTTGGGTCAGTCCCTAAATTCTCATCTATCATGAACAGAAAAAAACAACAGAGAGAAACAGACAAAAGGAAATAAAGTTGCATGTGTGGTTCAGTGACTAAAAACTGTGAACCGCTGACCTGAACTGAAGGTCAGACCTGGAGGAGATGCTGCAATCTTCTCTCTGCCTACACATACAGTAAGAACCAGAGGACACTTACTGTACATCTGCTTCTCTTCTAGATACATGATACCTTTGTATCTCCAACAAGCTGAGTCACATCAGGCACAAACTTATCTCAGCTCATTAGTACATTTTGCACAATGTCTCTGAATCATCTAAACTGGAATACACTGGAAGAAATGATTTACCAAGCTTCAATAGCACGAGTTTAAACAGTAGTTAGTTATCGTGCCTGATAGCGGACTCGCTGCCAGACTTTTGTCGTTTGTCAGCAGTGACAGCAGAGTGTCAGGCTCCGTTTGCTGCTGGATCCCATTCAGTCCAGTTACACCATGAAACCTCAGCACCGACTGTAAATCCTCCTTTTCACTGTGACACAGACACACAGAGCTCATAAACAGCTGACTGAAGGACTTTCTGTCCGCTGTTTAACCGTTTCCAACACTGTCGGTCGAAAACAAACGTTTCGCTCTCGTCACGGTCTCGTCACCGCATCGTAAAAAATAAACGTGGAGGCATTTTGTGAAATTCCTCAGCTGGTTTTTAACGTGGGTCATTTTGACAAAATATGGGATTTTGAGCTGACGTTAGATTGTGTCAGTCTAAAATTTGGTTAATTTCTTATATTTAAAGATGATCTGTGATAGACTTCAGGGACTTTTGGTTCGATTCTTGCAGTTTTTCATGTAAAATGAATAAAACTGTATTAAAAACACATGTAAGATGGGAGAAGGACTTCCAAATCAGAATTAAACGCAACAACAATTTCTACTGAACTCTGAACTTTCTTTCTAGTGGGAAATATCAGTTCTCTGCAGAAACCTCACCTACATTTCTTTCTTTTTTTACAGTGCAGCAGTATTAAATCCAGAGCAGTGTGGATGTGTTGCCAGATCTGATAAGGATTTAGAGTGCATTTTATTTACATCAGCACATTCTCCGTGCACGAGAGCCAGCGCCAGCAGAAACCACAGCTATCACAGACCATGTGATGGACATGAAGCAACTTCATGAAGAGATGTTGTCAGCAGCAGCAGCAGCAGCAGCAGCAGAGCTTCGTGACACGTTGACGGATGAGGAGCGTTTTATACATTCAGCTATCTGGCCCTTATAATTGAATTCTGGTTTACAGTGGAAAACATGGTTTTCTGTTGTTGTGTTTGTGTTTTGTTTTCAGATAACTCTGCTGCAGTTTGAGTGTGTGAAGCTGCCTTTTGTGAAGCATCACATATTTATTCGGGGTGTAACGGAACGCAGATGTTTGGGTTTGGTACAAGACTTCTGTCTACATCTCAGCACAGGGAGAAGAGATCTGTGAGCTTCACCCAGAAAAAAAAAAAGCTTTGGCAGTTTGACTGTTAGCTGAGCAGGTAACAGTGAGCTCCAATAAATCATAGCTGAATAAAAAGCAGCTGATTGGGCAAAACCTGTGGAAGTTTCTCTGGAAATCTGTGGATAGGATTAGTAGGAAAAATCTTTGTTTGGCCGTTTTTCTCAGAAAAGTAATCCAGTATTACTTGTCCGTTGTCCGTTGCCATGGCTGAGTTTAGCATGTGTTTGAATAATGCAAAGTGTGATGTTTCAGCACTAATATTCATCCTGGGTTTGGCAACCCCGTGAGTCCATGACGGGTTACTGACCAGGGCGCAGAGCAGATCCACGGCCTCCAGCACCAGCTCCTGGTGTCCGACCCGCGACACGCCCAGAGACAGCAGCTCCTGGTGGGACATCCTGAGCAGCTTCTCCCCGTCCACCTGCTGCTGCTGGAAGGACGGGATGTACTGCTGCAGGCTGTCGTCCAGACCTGAGGAGACAGACGGAGACGCAGAGAGAGATTAGAGCGTTTCCGAGCTTCCTCAAAGATAGAGCACACACAGCAGTTTGCAGGTCACAGGGCGGAGGTACAGAGTACATACGATACTAAAACTGAGTTTCAGTGAAAGTCTCTGTTATGATCCATTCAAGTCTGACAGCAAACAGAGCTGCTGAGTCAACACTGACTTATTGACTCTTCCTGATGATCCATCACTGCGACGGCCCACAGCTAACATCATCCTGCCACCTCACCACACCTCACAATCACTCCGGGTTTGTACAGACAGACAGATCCTAGAAGGTCTCAGGCATCAGTTCAGCCTCGTCCTGCAGGACGAGCACATAAGACCTAGACCGTTCCGGATCCCACCTTCAATCCTCCTGACCTCACGTGACCTTGAGTGGGAAACCGCCAGCTCCGGCGGCGCCACTCCATGCCCGCCCCTGAACTGCGACCTCTGACCTCTCTCTGTGAAAGGCAGCAGCATGAGACGAGATAAAAGAGTTCTCACTGCTGGATCAATGGAGGAGCATCAAATACCGCATGACACACATCAGCCCGGGGAGTGTTGTGATGTGTTAGTTAAAGAACTGAGACACTCAAGAATGTGTCAAACTCTGAATACTTTGTTCACACCATGAAGAATTAAACTGCCTCAAATGTCATTTAAAAGTTCATAATGAACATTTGCAGCGTAGAGAAACTAAATAAAATAACACGGGAGTAATGACTTTGCTTTGAACTAAAAATACATGGAGACAGAAGCGTCCACCAAATGGCAGATGTTTGTACCAGGGGCCGGACATCAGCTGGCCAACAAAATGCCTGAGCTGGTGTGAACGGCGGAGAAGAAAACAACCGCCCCTGCATGTGGTCATTAAAGTGTCCCGGAGAAACTCAGACTCCCGCTTGTCTTCAGATGGACACGCATGACGACAGATGGTCGACACTCGCGCCGACAGCAGGGAGGGAAAATTCCTCCTTAACTAACTTGCTGATGTGACACCTCAGCGTTTTCACCAGCTAACACCTCTGAGAGCGGGAATACAACCCTGACAGACAATACACACTCACTTATTTAAGATCAAACGAACCCGCATTGTGTGTCACCTTTTAGTAAGGACTTGTCCATTCACTGATGAGAGTCATAACCTGCAATCATTTCTCATTTATAGGACAAAACAGTTCCAAACATTCTCAGATTCTGGCTCCTTATAATATGAATCTTGTAGCTTTTTTATGTTTTATATTAAAGTAAAATTAATATTTTGGGACTGTGGTCATTGGTCATATAAAGCAAGATATTGGAAGATGTCATCTCGGGTTTTGAGAACAATTTTTTTTTATTTTCTGATTTTATGGCCAAAACTATTTTATCAGTTAACTGAGAAAAAACTCAATACAATGGAAAATAATTGGGTCTTACAGACTTAATCTCTGGTTACAAACAGGAATTCATGTTTGATAGATTGCTAGATTGATTTATGAAAAATGTAAGAAATAGAAGTTACAATTTTCCATGACTAGATCCACATGTGCTACCTTTACCTATGACTCATTTTGTCCTATTAAACTGTAACTTTTTCAACCTGGACATTTATATTTTATTTTTCTGAAAGATATTTTTTTGGCCTTTTTGAACCTTTATTTTGATAGTGACAGGAAGGCAGAACGAGAAGCTTTGAGGCAAGGCCTGATCCTCCGTACATGGGGAGCATGCTCTACCAGGAGAGCTACCAGGGCGCCCCAAACCAGCATTTTTAATTAACATAATTTGATGGTGCGCAACTGCCACAAAGATTATGTTGTAGTTTGTTTTGTGGCTGCAGACTGTAGCATGCACTGAATTCAAAACTGTCCTCACTAGTCACTATTACAGAAAAACATGAAAAAATATCGAAGTTACCTACTGAAGCGAAGTCAAAACAAATTCGACCAGTTTGTTTATTGGACTGGATGAAGTTGACTTGAAATGTATGTTTAATCTGGATGTTTTATTTTTATCCCAATGAAATTAAAATTTTGTCACATCATGCAAAACAGCTAGACGGATGACGAATGGCAAACTTGATTGAATAATGCATGTTAATGTTGGCAGCGCCGATCTTCCGTATGTTTTGGCTCCTGCTCTTTTGATACAAGTCAAAAAACATGTTCTGCTCCTACATGTTCCTGGAAAGAAGCCCAGTCACAAACCTCCATGAAGTTCCCCGACTCCGTCAGCGAGATATTCAAAGTCCCTGCTGTGAACACGCCCTGTGATGGTGAGAATATGAACATATCTCAGATAAAAGCCCCCTCACTGTTGTTTGTCAGAGTTTTTATGGACGGTCGGGTTGGCGAGAGTTTGTGGTCAACAGGAATGTGTTGGCGACAGCCTGGATCACATTACTGACACCCGAGGAGGCCGATAATCTCTCAGCTGCACAGCAGGGTCGGCTAAATGTCACGCGACAGCCAAATCACCTGCTAATGAAAGCATGACAACGCCCGGCCGAGCCTCCCTGCAGAGCACGCAGCGGAGAACAGAAACCCAGCAAGCAAATCTGAGCTCCTGTTAGGTCTTTACATGAGATTAGTCCTTCAACACGAGCACAACGTCTGGGTTGGGTGGGATAATATTGATCCAGCGCCAACTGTTTGTTGGAGTGAATGCAGTTTGTCTTATTCTCTCCACTGTTGGATCTGTTTTTAGTTTATAAGACGAAGGTTTAAGACATCATTTACATTGCAGAGTAAGATAAGAGTAAGATCCCAGCAGGATTAACCTGAGTAAGGTTAAATAAAACAAATGAGTCTGAGTCTGACGCCGTGCCAGCATTCAGAGCTGGATCCAATGTTCTCGTGAGAAATCAAACGACAGTTGAAACATTTTTCTCATTCCTTTTATTGAACATCGCAGTCGGGGTTTTGGCGCTGGGCCCAAACTCTTGTTCAAATGTCTTCGGATGGTTGGCAGACGGCGAGCAACGAGCAGGATCATCGCGCTGAAGTGCTTCTTCTCAGGGGGGGAGAACGATTAATGAAACACAGCGAGCGGCAAAGTCTATTCATCCTCACAAGTTGTGCAACGTTAAGATGGGTTAAATAAACGTTTGTGAACTTTGTACTCGTTCTTTCATGTTGTTTCAAATTTAATGTTTTAATTTTGTTTTTTTAGATGGCCCAATAAATGATTCAAACCAAATCAACACTGTAAAACATTAAAATCCTCCCATTTCTTGCACATTTTATTTTATTTTCCAGATTATGACGCCTGGATGAGTAGTTAAGGGTTTGTTTGTTTTTTACAGTGTTTACTGAGATCAGGTTCAGACTCCGATGATGAAATATTCACAGCCTGATCTGGTTGTTGCTAAACAAGATCCTGACGCTGGAAGCAGATCAGCTCTTTCTTTTAAGACACTAAGTGTCTGTCCTGAAGAAAAAAAGTTTTTATTTGAAGAAATTCAGGATCTCTACAAACCCCCAGTCTTTACAATTCATTTGGTTCCAAACTCGGGGTCAGTACCAATCGACAACCTCTGTGCCTGTGAAGTCTCCATAAGTCCTCATGTTCAAATGTCCAAAGGAGTATTTTATGAGTGCTTCTCCAAATATTATATTATATTATCAGAGCAAGTCAAAAGAATGTGTCCTGTGCAGAGATGAGACTTTAAACAGTGTTTTACAGTGGAGAAGTGCGTCAGTTGTGTATTTGTGTAGCATTTGCATGTTCTCCTGTGTTTGTTGATGACTGGCTGTGTTTTTTTATTTATTTATCAGTACATCTAGTACTTACTAAATGTAAAAGTTTGTTTGTTCGACGTAGATTTGTGTCACTCACTTCTTGCCTGTGGTTTGTTGGGACGCAGTACTTAGTCTTTTTAATCAGACTTATCATTTAAACTCCTACAATTTCCAGATACTTTCAGATATGGAAATCAGTGACTCCACGCTTTCCAGAACTTATGAATCATCATATTATATCTCATGTTCATCTATTAACAAGACTTATGTTGTTCCGCTGACCTTTTGTGATTTACCACAAACCTTCTACTCTTAATCTAATCAGCTCTGAGGTTTCCACATCACACCGCAGTTCACATGAGAAAACAGTCTCAGCCTTTGCTCTTTGCCAAGCACTTTGAAACCGGCCTGTTTGTTGACTGAATGAATTTGACCCAACGGCAGCCTGACAAAAGTGCACAGACACTAAACTTTCTCACCTACTTCCTGTGCAAGTCAGTCAATGCGGAGTCTCCGATATCTTGAGATAAAACCTGATCACAGCCACGGTTTGCTTTCGTCACAGACGCTACAAAAGTTCATTTCTCTGCCTGGAGGTCTCGTCTCCGTCCAGTCTTGTGTTTGCAGACGACGCTGGGCCTTTGCCCTCCTGTCAGTCAGCTAGCTGGTGGGAAACTCTCTGTGTACCGACAGGCAGCAGCGGCAGCTCAGGGTGGGAAAGTTTGACTTCTTACTGCGACGACAAAACCACCAGGTCACCTTGAAACCCTGAGTCAACGCCAATACGTCCATTATTGGTCAAAAAGCAACAACTTTACAACCACAAAGTCAGTCAGTCTTTGCAAAAACTAGGATGGATGATTACACCTGCTGCATAATCTGTTGTTAACATGACACAATATGAATCCAGTTGTTCGAGGGCGGCTGGTATGTTTGTCTGTTTACAGAAGCACAAATGTGCACAAATAAGTTTGACTTCCTGCATTGTCGGGACCCACGTGAGGAAATCAAATTCTGGTGACTAAGTTGAGTCATGCAAATGCTTCTCGTGTAGCTCAGACGGCAAATCGACCGCATGTTTTGTATAATGAGGAAGGGGCAGGATGGAAAAGAGGCGTCCAGTACAGCTAGAAAACAGGCTGGATTAGTGTGAGATCGCTGTGTCACTCTATAATGGACTCTAGATTAATACAGCATAACAACAGATTCAATAACAGACTACTAAATAGTTCTACAACTGGCCTGACCCTAACTCAAAGTATTTACGAGGCGTGTTGATGATAAAGTGGGTTAGCCTGTCAGCGTCGGTCAAACACGTGACTGAAGTGAGTAAAAAGAGCTGCAGGTGAAACTCCAGCCGCTCATAAACAGTCCAGTTAATCATTCGTCAGAAAAGATCAAAACAAACAAGATGTTCGGGTCTCAATTTACAGAGAGAGTTATGACGAGACGCCGCGCCTCGAAATACACGAGTCCTTCTCGCTGACAGATTTGATATTCCTCATGTTTACTAATGCAGAAATGAAGAAGAAGTGACTAAATCTTTTTATTTTTCATCTGCAGATTATTGTTTTGTCTGTAGAAAGTCAGAAAACATAAAAAAAAACTCATGTATGATGAAGAAAAGTATCAAATCTTCACATTTAAGAAGCTGTAACCAGTTTAATTTTGTAAGGTTTGCTTATAAAATGATTGTTTGATTATTAAAATAGCTGTTAATTATTTTCTGTTGATCTGACCAATCCAATAATCGCTGCAGCTCAAGACAAAACAATGGCGTCATAGAACATTTAATTACATTTTTCCTACAACTGAACTTGTTCGTACATAAACTGACAAACCTGAGGATCATTTATAATTTAATTTGATTTGATTCATTGTAATTAAAAGTCTTCAGACTCTTTCTTTTCTGCACAGCTGAACTTCACAGTGCGTCGCCTGTTCAATACAACAAACGGCACGTGTCGCGTCGTCGCGGCACAAAGATGGGAGTTCGCGCCCGACACTCCCCAGCTGGGTGCGACAAAAGGAATATTTACCCCCACCTCCATCAGCAACAGGACAAGGGTGGAGAGCAGAGAGAGGAAAAGTGGCACTGAGGCTATTCATAGCTCCACTGTGGCCTCTATAAACTCCTTCACTGTATCACACACACACACATTCATCTAATCTTATTGGTAGAAGGCAGCGGGGGGTGGGGGAACACACTCTGTTGAACAAACACCATTCAAGAGGAAAAAGGATTTCCTTGAGCATTGAGATTTGGGCTCAGCGGTCTTATGAAATCACACAAACAGGAATTGTGGGAGTTCACGGTGCAAATTCAAATGTATATCCAACTGGCTGAGACCAGAGGTGAAGCTCCTGGAGTCTCTGCTGGTTGTGTAGTTGCCTGTAGTTGTAACCGTTTGGCACGTAACCCCCATAAAACAGGTTTCTGTGTATGAATTACTCTGCGAGCTTCACAGTGAGGCAGCTTTTGTTTCCGTATGACTGAGGCAGGCTAGCTGTTTCCCCTGTTGCAGGAGGTATCCTGTCATGAACTTAAGTGTTGCAGACGTAGACATTCATCCTCTGGGGATCATGAACGTTCGTACCAAACTCCAAAAGGTTGTCGAGTTGTTTTAGTCTGGATCGAAGTGGACCGACTCACTCGGTGATCCAAACAGCGATGAGATGATTTCTGTGGGAAATCGTCACGTCACTGAGGACCAGTCCTGCAGGTTTCTATCAGTTTTTTACAGCTCTGAGGTTTCTGCAGCCGTTGACGCAGGTTGAACAACTGTTGAGGCGTTACTTCAATCACGGCGATATCACGCAGCTCAGTTCCCATGAAAAGCACCACGTCTACTTCTTTCATCACAGATTTTATTGAACAAGAGGACTTTTTATTTTCCTACTTTTATATTATTACAACTTTTGTTTTTTGGGACTGTTTTCCAACAAAATAAACCTTTTGAAGCCTTTGAAGTTCAACATATTTTAGAGAAGGTGCATGTATTACGGTTGGTGGTCAGTCGTTGTATATGTGGACCTGCTGAGATCAGTCCCGTGTGAACGTCTCACTCCTAAACGACATCAACGTTGCTCACAAATGGTGAAAAATTAAGAAATAAAAAGCAGGAAGAGGCGCTCTGCAAAGAGAATCGGGATGTTTCCTCTGATTCACCGTGCTCCTTCAGTGAACTCAGCTTCACTGATAAGACAAACTGTGGGCGGGGGGACCAAACATATCTGCCAGCTGGTGAACGCTTTGATTGAAATCACTTTACAGTACAATCAATCCATTTTCATACATGGTTAAAAGCCGTGCCATGAAGGTGGCGCCGGTTTACTGGGAGTCAGATCATCGCTTCACAGTAACCTTGCTTTGTAAACATCCAGGAAAGATAATACTCGAGTATTTAGAGAGACTACATCAGCTGATGGTGTTCGATGTTCTCAGGCGACAGAGGTTCTCCTCCCTCTGAACAAACAACCAACCTCCTCGCTCTGGTTCCGATGGGAAGAGTTTCTGTTGTCTCATGGTACAGGGTGAAACGTTGGACTCGTTCCACCTCGTCAGTTCAAACTTCACACCTGTCTACCTTCACTGAGGTGAGACCTGCTGGTGCTGGCGACAGGTGCAGACAGGGGGAGGCTTTCCTTTTGTTTGTCGTTCCATTATCATCACTCACTGTAGCGTGACGTATATCCATTTTATGAACAGCGTCTCTGTTTACCTCCAACCTTAATCATCACCTTCCATCCTCCGCTCACTGTACGTATTGTGAGTAGAGTTTACCATTTGTTTTCATTTTTTGGTAACCACCTCAGGGTCTTAGATAACTGTCGTCTCAGATGTTAGTGATTTGACTGCTTTTTGATAATAAATGAATAAAAATGAATGAAATGTCAGAAAAAAAGAGAAAAAATTGGAATTTGGAGCATTTCCAACTGGTTTGGCACGAATTCACGGCAACTCGGCTACAGCGTAGTTTCATCAGAAGCTACATAATACATGGCTGTGATAAAAAGAGTCAACTACAGATAAAACTACATGTTTTATGCCTTATGAGTGTATGAACTCAAAGGAGGCAGAAACCAACTCGAGCGAGCATAAAACCTTTTTGGAATTTTGGCATTTCCATCAACCTTTTCTCATGTGATACTTCAAAACATGTGCCTCTGGCTGCCTTCAAACTGGTCAGAGTGAATCAAAATAAACCAAACCCAAAGTGGATCACACCCTTCAAATTGCTCCTGATATCTGTGGTGAAAATGAGAAGGTTCAGAGATGAATCAGATTATGGATAACAGATATTTACAGCTGCGTGGGTCTTTAAAGATAAATGAATGCACATTGTTTAATAAAATACGCAGCTCGCTCTCCCAGACCTGTGGCCTTCCTTCCTTCACCTCAAAAGTAAAAAAAAAGGCAGAGCGGGCAGGAAGGTCTTTGTTGGATGAAATTCTTCAAACTGAAAGCACAATGATGCAGACTTTTGGCTGCCGTCCACCGGTCACCATTTTGAAAGATAAACCAACATGAGGAGGGGGGAACGGGAGGGTCAAAGAGCCAAAGTACACGATAACAATCCGAGTTTGTGCTCCCAAACTGTCCTCTTTTCATGGACATGGGAGGTGAAGAGTTTTATATGACCAGGGGGTTTGAGGCCGTTTAGACGATAATGATACATCGCAGTGAGTGTTATTATGCTGTCAAACAGATTTATGTTTCCATCGGTTACAGTAAAACGCCTCATAAAGATAAGAAAATGTAATCAGAGTTGGACCAAAGTTAGAGGTGTTAATGCAGCTTTTCTTCTAAGGAAACAAAACACATAAAGAATTCATCACTTTGGAATGTATGTTGTTTTTTTAACGTACACCGAGAACATAAACATGCACACAAAGGTACGTTTGATTTGAAAATGTGACTTTTTGTTATTTACCCGCATACAGAATATTACACCTGTGACGCTGAGTCCATGAAAATGTGAAGTCGCACTTGAACTTTACGTGTTTCAGTGAAAAGATTAAAGTAAATACTATGGCCTATTTTGAGCCTACAGTGTAATACAGTAATTACAAATATCTAAAATCTCAACTATCACAACATGTGTCGACGAATAAGTAATTAGTCCTGAAGAAGACTCTTATTCCGTCTCTGACTCGACTCAGTCTCAACCAGTCCTGGTCTTCGACACAGGTGGTCTTCAGAGCTCTGGGCAGTACACGGTTAATTCTTCCGATCCGTCTCCTTGTTCATTGGCCTCATTTCTACAACAGCTCTAACCAGCCTGTCATCATTTACATTGAGATGTGTGGCCGCACCTGCCAGACGAGCAGAGAAATATGTGGATTTGTCTGAACATGCCGAGCCGTGATGTATGTGTTTACCTCTTCACAGCTGTCTGATCGGTTTGCTCACATGCATGTTGGATTTGTCTCGGTTCAGATGTTTTTTGGGTATGGACTGAAATGAGTCTAAAAAACTCAAAAGCTGGCACAGGATGTTCTGTCAGATCGTTGGCTGTGTTCATTCTTCGATCATGGTCGCTGACCAAAATCAGGAAATGAGTAACTACTTTTAAAAACTGAACAAAAATATAAAGTTGACCCATATTTTCTGACTTTCCCTCAAAGAATTCCTGGAATTCACCGAACACGCCTCCAACTTTTACAATAATCCAGGAGTTTGTTTTGTTCCAGTTTCTGGTGTTTCTGGTCAGCTGATCAGTCACAGCCGCTCTGTGGGAACCAGCTCCAGGCCAAACAAGACGGATTTTAACAAGACCGACTGGAGCTCCAGAGAAAAGGACCTGTACATTGTGTGTAAACACACACACACACACACCGCACACACCCTCACCGCCTTCAACCGGAGGCAACAATCTGCTCTGTGGTTACACTGTAAATATTACAGCAGGATACGGATCAATGACACGACAAGTTTCTATGACACAGAAACAAACCTGAAGACTCGAGCCTGCTCATCACTTCATCATATCATATCATATATGTTGAGTTTTAATCAACAAATCACTTTCGCTCTTCAACAGATCATCTGTAATCATAAATCAGGTCTTGTGCTCCTTTCATGCCAACCTCCTGTCTCCACCTCAAAGGGCCGAACAAATCAGAGACTGCACCGACTTGCCTACATTCAAACCACTGCCAGTATAAAGGATGGACAGCGGATGCATGTTGGCAGTCCTCTGTGGTTTAATTTCATCTCGGTCCTCTGCAGAGTGTGACACGAACCACAGGGAGAGAACGAAGCGTTCATGTGACTGACCCCTGCGTGTTTCTTTTCATGCGGAACAAAAGTGCGACAGTCAGATGTGGTTAAAGAGTCGCGGTGACCTCGTGACCCTCCCGCACGGCGGGGGGCCGACCTTTGTCAAGAGCCGGGATTGTCTGCGGGTCTTTATTGACCGCCAGCAGCACTCAGCGCTTCATTGTCTCCGCTGCTAAATGACATGACATGTTACTGTGTGTGTGTTTGTGGTGGGCTGAATGGACGCTCACTTTCTCACAACAGTAAATTCAACTTGTGGAAAAATGGACCAAAGATTTAAAGCGAGCTGGTCCTCTTCCAAAATCTGTTTCTACAGTAGCCCAGAAGAGACAAACCAAACACTGGATCTGCATAGTATCTTCTGCGTTCGTCACAAGTTTCTCAGCCACTGTAGTTTCTCTTTTATGCTTGAAACGAGAGGGTGAGGTGAAGGGTGTTTTGTCGGTTGCATTTTGCAGCTTCACCACCAGGTGCTCCACACTGAACCTTTAAAAAAGCCAAACTTGCAACTTGCCTACATCAAAATAATGATGATAATTAATGAATTAGTTCATTTTCCAAGGCAAAGACTGACTTTACTCACTAAAATAAAATAAAATAATCTTGGACAACGACATTAGGCGTTAACTAGGGACACATCTGTAGCCGGTGGATTTTAGCCTTTAGTAGGCTTCAAGAAAAACAAGAATTCGAGAGTTTTCACCATTACAGGGTCCTTTAAAATAAAGAAAATAAAGAAATACACAAAATGTTTTCAACTTATCTTGTTCCTCAACACACAATATATTGTAGGAGACTTATAAACAGCTATATACAACAACCTGACTGCTGTTTTAGAAAGTTTCCAGGTCAGCTCGTTGTTTTCCAGGATACATGAGAGCCATGTGCAAGGTGTTACTTTTAGTAATCTTTTAAGCGTGATCACGGCCACAACAATCTCAATATTGTAACGATTATCACATTAATGGCGTGTTCGAACTCCTGCAGCTGCTTGTCCAATCCCCTGGTAATTAAAAACAGGTCTTTATCAAAAACCCCACAACGATTCTCACTTTATGGCTGATCTGTTAACTGGTCGGGCCTGTTTATTGCTTGATGACGGGCTGTAATGAATATCCCATCCAGCTGCTACTCGATAAGTTTTCTTCTCATCGTCTGAAATATGGCAGACAATTTAAAAAAAAGGGC
Organism: Larimichthys crocea; assembly: GCF_000972845.2. Lineage (NCBI taxonomy): Eukaryota > Metazoa > Chordata > Actinopteri > Sciaenidae > Larimichthys > Larimichthys crocea. Next base: position 22,075,622 of record NC_040021.1, read on the forward strand.
AAACAAGACAACCTGCAGCCTGTTACTGAGCCAACAGCAGGCCTAATTAACCTGGACCCTCATTACATACAATAAATAATAATAAATCATGTACCTGGCATTGATAGATTTGTACTCTTATACTGTGATTTTTCCTGATTTAAAGTAGACTTTTGCCAATTTTATTTAAGCAAAAGTCCTTGTGTTGTTGCTTGTGTTTAAATAACATTTAAAAACATTGTTTTTTTTTAATTAAATGTAAAAAACACATTTTTAGGTACCAAATATCAGATATAGCACTGGCAAATCCAAAACATAACCTGCTTTCAGTTTAAAATGGACAATAATCACCTGAAAAAAGTATTTTTTTGCCAAATTAAGTTAAACTTTTTACCTGTGTGAACATTACATCATCTAAAACACCAAAGTAAATCATAATAAGTCACCTCAGCTAAATACTGGACTGTAACTGCCATAAAAAAACATATTTTATATTTTTTTTAGATAAAAGGCGCAATTTCTACAGTTTAAATAGCTTTAAAAGCTAAACACGGCATACAGTATTAAATTAAACGGTTTAATATTATGTGTTGTTGCTGAATGTTGGATTTAAAGGCGAAGAAATCACTTTAAAACATAAAAAAACAGACGTTAAACCTAAATAAATAAATGAACACAGTGGGCAGGACCGTTAGCTTCTGCTCATTAGTGCTCCATAAGATAACGTTAGTGTCACTATTTGGCAGCCTTACCTGTCATCCAGTCCGCCACTTGTTGCGGGGTCCACCTACTCACAGCCTCCATTTTTATTAATTTATCTCCAAACGACCGAATTAAAAACAAAACACTACTAATTAAATAAACTTAATTATACATTATTGTACAGGACCTCCGTTACGACACACAGGACAGCAGCACTAACGGCCGCTCACCGCGAGACTGACTAACTGACGGAGCTCGCGCTGAAGTCAAAGCAGCAGCGCGTGGGGCCGGTGTCAGGTTACCGCAGGGGGGGAGGTAACCACGCCCACTGTCACTGTTCTCGTCCAATCACGTAAGAGTTTGATGCTGCCTTCAAGTGCTGTGGGAACGGCGGAAATATGAGACTCTTCAGGTGGTTTTTAAAATCAATATTGATGATTCTTATCAACAAGACATTTATACATAGACGCCGCATTAAGCGCTGAATCGTACGTCGACGTCGCCGCCATATTGGATGTGGCAGATCTGCCCGTAAACTAATGCAAGGAAATGGACTGAACTTCATAAAGCGCCTTTCTACAAAGTTCTTTAAGTTAATGTCTCTTATACACCCATTCACACACACACTAATATATCTGGGAAACAAACAGGCACCAAAAACAACGTATGTAACTTTTAAAGTGATGATTATAAATGTTTACTCCTTATGTAAGCACCAAACCAACATATGTATTTTTCTAATGCTGAGTGTTTACAGCTACTAATGTGTGTAACACTGTTACTGTGATGATAAATATTGAAATATTTATATTTAACATTTAATCTGTGTCTATAATAACCAGATCCTGAAATGTAGATGTGACATGAGGGTTTCTGAATAAAGAGCACTAACGTGTACATTACACGTGAACATATATACATACATATATATGTATGTATATATGTTCATGTAAGGAGTAAACATTTATAATCATCACTTTAAAAGTTACATACGTTGTTTTTGGTGCCTGTTTGTTTCCCAGATATATTAGTGTGTGTGTGAATGGGTGTATAAGAGACATTAACTTAAAGAACTTTGTAGAAAGGCGCTTTATGAAGTTCAGTCCATTTACTTGTATTAGTTTACGGGCAGATCTGCCTTATCCAATATGGCGGACTTGTTGACGTATCGCGACCAACGACCGACCCGCGGCGTCTATGTATATATGTCTATGCTTATCTATCAGAATCAGACTTTGATCTCAGTTTAAAATACAAGGGACATGACAGGTGCAAACATAAACATAAAAAAATATACATATTTAAAAGGCTGTTACAACAAGCAATGACAGGAGAAAAAGAAGGCACACAACCAGAACTGTTAATCAAAGTATTGAAAAGACATCAAATTAATACTTTTATATACTACATAATAATATGAAACCTGCAAAAACCCGCTTGGACACAGCCTGTGTGTGTATTTGGATACAAATAGTCTTGGCGACCCCTGGTGGAGGTTGAGGCTGTAATGTTTAGTACCACTGCTGCAGATGTGACCTATATTTCAGAATACTGCTGAACCGGATATAGCAATGTAACAGACAGTATACTGATTAAAGCCTCCCCAATAATTAATACACTTTAATTTGTTTGTAATTGCTCTCATGTAAATTATTTTGGTCTTATATTTGTGCTTTGATCATATATATATTCAACATTCATAAGACTGAATTTACAATATATACATGTAACAATATATACAAACAATTCTCAGTTTTGTACAGAATAAAAGCACATTGTTTATTTTTTTATTATTATTATGATTTGCTTTCTTCTTAGACAAATTTATGAGAACTGTTTGACATATTTTTTTTGGATGAGATAGGTAAAATGCAACTGTAACTATTAAGGCAAATGTTGTATAGGTTGTAGGATGCTTTTAATTTGAAAGTCACAATATAAGACGGTTTTGTTCATTCCAGCTGACTTGACACCAAAGATACTATACAACAGGAGATAACACATGACAACCTGCACTGATGATATGGAACGGTATGAAACACTTCCAAATCTCGTTTGGAAATTGTTGTGAACGTCGTGTGGATGAATGAAAACAGGTGTCATGTGTAAGAGAGAGACGTTTCAGAAAGACATTTAAATCGTCATAATTAATCTTCGGTGAAACTAGATCTACGATTTAGCCCCAAACAAAGCAGAGATATCGATTTTACTAAATCTTGCGAGAGTTAGTTGATGCGGGGACTGCGACATAGAGTTAATTTTTAATTTTAGTGTCAGAATGTTCAGAATGTTTGTTTGTGTTTTGTTTTTTTAATTGTTTCTCTTCATGCATGTGTGTATGTGTGTGAGTATGAGTGTGTTGTATTAAGTGTATATGCAGATTTTATTTTGTTTTATTTTTGTTTTTTATGGTTTCTCTTCATGCATGTGAGTATGACTGTATTGTATTAAGTCTATATACAGGTTTTATTTTGTTTTATTATTGTTTTTTTATTCTTTCTCTTCATGCATATGTGTATGAGTGTATTGTATTAAGTGTATATGCAGGTTTTATTTTGTTTTTTTTGTTGTTGTTTTTTATTGTTTCTCTTCATGCATGTGTGTATTGTATTAAGTGTATATGCAAGTGTATATTTTTTTTTTTATTATTGTTTCTCTTCATGCATGTTATTTAAAGAGAAGGGGGGGTGGGAGTTTATAAGTTCTCCTTCTCACTCCTTTTTCGAATATGTATTATATTATTTTTATTTTTATCTATCTATCTATCTATCTATCTATCTATCTATCTATCTATCTATTGACGCTGGGCGGGCCGGTTTAACGGCCGCCGCAGAGCATGCTGGGTAGTGTAGTTGTATCTGTAGTTGTTGTAGTCTCCCGGCAGGCTCGCGCTTGAGGTGGTTGGTCGCTCGCTCGCTCGAGCCGCCGCAGCAGCTTCTTCCTCCCTCTCTCTCTCTCCCTCTCTCTCTCTCTCTCTCTCTCTCTCTCTCTCTCTCCGGCGTCACTCACATGTAAAGCCCAACATGGCCCCTGCCAGCCGGGCCGTTGTTGTGGTCTCGGTGTCGCTGCTGTACCTGAGCCGGGCCATCTTCTCCTCCGAGTACTTCTCCACCCTCACCCTGTTCAACAACGAGCTCCACAAGCAGGGATGCAGCTCGCTGTCCGAGTGGGAAGAGTACGCGGCGGACTGCGGTAAAACTAACACTTTTTTCTGTCGGTTGTCGGTTGTTGCCACGTCCTCCTCCTCCTCCTCCTCCTCCTTCACCTCCTCCTTCTCCGGTTCAACTGTCACCGTCACCCCCCGGACTAGCTGTAACCGTTTGTATGCTAAGCTAATAACAACAAGCAGGTGACAGCTCCGGAGGTTTGTATCCGAAAATAAGCTCTCACCGCCGGGGAGGTGAGACGGTTGAAGCGGGGGGGAGGGAGGTTTGAACCGAAACACGGAGGAGAAACTTAAACCATAAACTCTGTACACGTTTTAGCTCACACACAAAAAACAACATGTTATTAACAGTAAAACCTGCATCTGATGTGCTTATTTATATATATTTAGTGTGTTTAATTAGATAAATCTCAGACAGGTGAACTGGTTGCACACGTTATTTAAATTAGTGCTGCTTGGCTTGCTGCACCTATTTTCTGACATGATTGATTAGCATGTTTTAATATAATATCCTGACACTTTTCACTTCATTTGCACAACCTCTGCTAAATGCTGCGACTTTCATTCATTGTCTATAGCCTCGTTTAATTTTTGTAATTGCTGTTGTTGTAGGAGATATTGCTGAAGTCAAAGGTCAATGGAGGAAAGAAAGTGTTCAGGAGCCTCTGATGTCTTATGCTGTATTATTTATTGAATTAGAGACACTCTCAAAGTTCGTCAGAAGTGCCTGAGTCGTTTAATTTTTGTAATCTCTATTTGTAGCTGTTGTTGTAGGAGAAATTGCTGAAGTCAAAGGTCAATGGAGGAAAGAAAGTGTTCAGGAGCCTCTGATGTCTTATGCTGTATTATTTATTGAATTAGAGACACTCTCAAAGTTCGTCAGAAGTGCCTGAGTCGTTTAATTTTTGTAATCTCTATTTGTAGCTGTTGTTGTAGGAGAAATTGCTAAAGTCAAAGGTCAATGGAGGAAAGAAAGTGTTCAGGAGCCTCTGATGTCTTATGCTGTATTATTTATTGAATTAGAGACACTCTCAAAGTTCGTCAGAAGTGCCTGAGTCGGTCTCACATTCTGCCCCAACTCATCCTGGTGGATCGACTTTAAACCCCAAGATAACACCACAAATACTACACGCCCAGAATTAGTCAAAGAGAATGTCTTTACCCATGGAGGTGTTATTGTCAGCATATTCTAGTCTGGAGACACAGATGTCTGTTTACACAGATTGGAACGTCAACAACAAGTTATCTATTATGTCTATGAAGGCAGCAACAGGTCTCTGTGACCCTGGACACCACAGTGTTGAGATAGACTGGCACCTACTGTTCCCAACCAAAGCCAAAACAACTAATACTGAGGACCTCAAGGCCCACACGTGACCTTGTGTAACCTAAGGAGAGAAAATTCCATAACTTGTATATAATATAAATCCAGATTAACTTTACTGTAACTTTACTGTATGTTTCCTGCGGCTCATGCTGCTACTGGATGTCGTAAAGTATCTATCTGTTGCATCAAAGTCCGTTTATGTTTATGCTGTATACCATTTTACCACACCTTATTAACATAACTCTGAAGAGACATTGTGTTCGCTATGATTAAAAATACACCTAAATATATATAGTATATGGGGATAATTGTTAAGTTTGGTGTATACTGAACACGCGTACCGAGTTATTACTATGGTGCTGTTACGTACGTGACCTCCCTGTAGTCATACTTGGAGGAGTACACTATCAAAATATTACAAAATATCTAATGCGTTACTCACTGGGTCACATTCCTGCCTGCAGTACGCATACATGAGCTCAGATGTGACCAAAAGTCAGCAGAATTGAAATGACGGGTTCAGAAACTCTGCAAGAAATATCGGGAGGATCAGGAGTACCGCTCTCCAACAGAATAGCTCTGGTTCTTGAGAGTCAACAATAAATAATCTTCCTTGCCTCCTGTGTGAACAGTTTGTAGCTGAGTCTACACTGCTGTATTTTAACGCCAGTCTTAAAGGTGCTACTTGGAGAGCTTAATATTTTGAGGACAGGTGGAGAAACACTGATCTAAACATCATCGTTGACCTTCCTCGAGTGAGGTCAGGTCTGCTTGAGGAGGCGAGTGTGTGACAGCTACGTTTTTAAATGAATATGAACTCCTGTGTTCAGTGTTTCCTTCCCGTAATAAGAGCTCTGTGTTATTCGTCTTTTCAGAGTCCTCAATTTTACAGCTGGAGGACCCGGACTGTGAGGAGGGAAGCAACCCGCCCTGCGAGTCCGTCTTCTCACTTAATGCAGAGAAGATCCTGGTGAGATCTCTCACACACACAAAGCATGTATATATAAATGATTTATTACCGAGCTAAAAAGAGTCCTGACAGTTTAGGTGTGGTCAGAAGTGTCCTGTGTCGCACCACACCCAACATGCACCTCGATACTAAGACTTGTAGTGTAGATTCAGGGGAGTTTAATCATTCAAATGTTTTATTTAAATATTCACAGAAGAGAATAACTTCCTAAGCAAGACTTTCTGATCATATGAACGTGGCAAACATTTGTTTTGTGCTGCCACAGCAACATTTGCGTGCAGCTTTGCATCCTGTAGTGGTGTGTGCATGAAGTCGTGCTGCCATTCTCTGTTTTAGATTACGCTAAATACAACTTAACACTCGGAGAAGGAGAGAAAACTAACAAACTAACCTCTCTATGCTTTAAACTGAATATTTATGACTACATGAGATTTTGTTTGGCAGCAGTGAAGCAGTATAACCTTGAGAGATGTTTAAAAACCCAACCAACAAAGGCTTTAAGTATGAAGTTTTTTAGCTTTTCCACATTTGAGACTTGCAGTTTTTGTGTGTTTCTCCTCCGTACAGTCGACTGACTGAGTTACAGACTTCACACAGGAAACCTTTAGCTCGTTTCCTGTTGTCGGTGCCATCCCTTCTTGACCTTGAATATGTTTTTTTTTCTTCTTCTTTTTGCAGAACCAGGCCAAGTTGTTTATAGAACAGAAAAAAATCCCCTTCCCTGTAGATAACCACAACACAAACGAAGAACTCGGTAAGTTTGCGTGACGCTTAAATGCAAACTTTATTTATTTCTGAACGGATTTACATGTTTTTGACGCCTCCTCCATCATCACTCCTTCTGTCTCTGCAGCTATAGGCTACGTTCTGATAGGCAACGGTCTTTATGATGAAGCCATCAAACACTTCTCACTCTTATTACAGGTGTGTGTGTGTGTGCGCTACTTTCACTCTCAGTACTTCACTCTTTTATTTGTGTTGAAGCCATGAATCATTTGCACTGATTCATTTTGTGTGTTTTGATAAAAGGGCGACCCGGAGCTGGTCAGCGCCATCTATGGGAGAGGGATAGCTTATGGGAAGAAAAGTCTACAGGTGAGTGATAGAAGTGGAGCACAGCGGCTGTTTCCTGAAACCCTAAAACACCTTGCAACCACTGACAGTATAAAGAGTGGACGACATATACGTGACGTCACCCGTAAGGTCCTGCCCCTTCCACCTCCTGCAGTCCTAAGCCATCTGTAACGGCACCCACCTGTCAGTCAAAGCGTCCACGCTCCTAATCCTGCATAACTTTAAGCCTTAATATAATGTGAACAGGTGAGTTGTATATAAATTCACCCTCAGTACAGTTGTCATGAACGGGGAAATTAGCTACAGAGACCAAAACTGTTTTTTGTACCAGGCTGTAAACATGTTTATTTCTGCTGTGAAACATGGGGACTTATGGAGACTGACTCACTTCTGGAGCCAGCCTCAAGTTGAGGTTTGAGGAATTACAGTTTGGCACAGCCTCGGAGGTTGCCGCCTGCTTGTAAACTCTTAAAAACACGCAGTAGAAATAGAAGTTTCCTTCTTCGCCAGCCGTTGAAATGCGTCGCATAAATTCCAGCTCTTGCCTCGAGCTCTTCGAGAACATTCACAAAGTCATAAAACGAGTAATAAAGTGATGACTTAGACTTTTTTCTTTTCCAAAATAATGTGTGTTTGTTTGAGCTCAATTATTAATGAAAGACAAACACACCATTCAGCGCCGTGCTGTAGCCATAGTCGAGGTCTTCAGAGTATTCATAGCAGATGGCTCTGTCTATGTTCTCTGTATTGATGGCATCAAAACCAGTCGCGTTGAGTCTTAATTGAATTGGTTTGCTTATATTCGTTTTATGCCAAAACGTTCATAAAATTAAAAACAATACCTTTTTGTTTTTCTGAGAGCAGCATCAGTATTTGGCAGCGTAGGAAGTTGTTGTGGGGAAAAAAGGCATCCAGGGTTTTTTTTTTTTTTTGGTGACAGCAGCAGTTTCAGTTAAACGCAGAATGACTCAGTGTGTCATTCGATGAATGCAAATTCAGCCTGCCTGCCTGCCGGGACTCTGCAGTTATCAGAGTGTGCCCTCCAGAAAAACAGGCTGGACAGCAGTTTTTTTTTTTTTATTTCTTTATTTTAAAGTCGTTTGTGGCTCAGCTCCCAATTTCTGTTCACTACACATTACGGTTTATGTCGACAAAATGTAACTGCCCTCCTCCCCTTCTCTTCCCTTTCTCTTTGTCTCCACGCCAGGACATAAAGAATGCTGACTTGGCGTTGTACGAGCTCAACCGAGTCATCACTCTGGAGCCTAACTGGCCCGAGGTCTACGAGCAGAGAGCAGAGGTGAGGCTCGTACGCAGAGGTGACAAAGAGAGTGACGCAGTGCCACAAGTCATTTATTAGCGTTTGGAGCTCCTTCAGCACTTTAAAAAGTCACATTTAACTGATTGAATTTCCATATTCAGAACTTTTTCTGTAGAAAGTTGCCTTCGTTTAGTTTTGTAGCTAATTTCCCGGCTGAAACAGATTAATCAGCACTTTATCTGATCAGTTTGAGTCCGATAAGCCGAGTGTTACAGGCTTCTTCATAACATCCGATACAGTCAGAGGTCGTAGGGTAGCAAAGACACCATGTTTCTAGACTGTGTGTAGGGGAAGAGAAGGAGATTAGTCATAGTGCAGCTTAGTGTGTGTGAGATATAAGTTATTACAACTTTAAAAGCAGCAGAACAACAAGCTGACGTGTCAAATTAATGTGCAGATAAATATGTTTGACGCACAAATGACGGTTAAGTCACCATTACTGCAGCAAGCGGTGAGGATCACACTATACGTGTGAAAAACAGATGTCCTCTCCTGGGTTTCACTCTGAGGCTTTTTCATGAGCCGTTTCCTCTTTAAAGAAAACCTCAAACCAGCCAGAATACATCTCTGATCAACCTGATAATGCGAAACTAGTTACACGGTCTTTGCCGGAACTGACACTGAGCGATTACATCTTTATGAACTCATCAAGCACAATGCAACAGAAAGATTTAACAACACTGTGCAGCCCAAAGTCCAAAAATCTGACTCGATTTTGAGTCGTCGTATTTAAATCCTGTTGTACGAGATCCGACATGTTGTTATTTTTAAAACTCTCCACCTTCATCTGAAAGGAAACGCAACAACAGCAATAGAGAAAATCAACCACAGATAGTCGATCGCATGCGACAAACATGACAAACGTCACACAAACCAAAAATAAAAAAAGTCATTTGTGCAATGACCAGCTTTAAGAATTCGATGTTCTTTAACTGTTTTGAAAATCATCTTTGTGTCTTTTCTTTAGATCCTCTCTCCTCTGGGTCGTATCAGCGAAGCTCTGGCCGACCTGACCAAAGCCATCCAGCTGCAGCCGTCGGCCCGTCTGTACAGACACAGAGGAACACTGCTCTTCATCTCAGAGGTGTGAAACGCATCAAATATTCTGCGTGTGCACCTCAGTGCTCGCAGTGTACTAAACAGGTGCTTTCGCCTTCCCACCAGGACTATGTGGCAGCTATGGAAGACTTCCAGCAGTCTTTAGAGCTGAAGAAGAATCAGCCCATCGCCATGCTATATAAAGGCCTCACCTTCTTCCACAGAGGCATGCTCAAGGTACGGCTGTGTGTGTGTGTGTGTGGGTGAAAAACACTTGCAGCACAAACACTTTTATTTACTTGTACTATTATGAACTTTCAACATGATCATCATCAAGAGAATCTGAGTATTTTATGGTGGAAAGTGGGTTTAAAAAAACAAAAAACTAAAAGTCGAAATGAGATTTTTCAGTTAGGACGTCGGCTTGATCGAAGCTTGTGGTGTTTAGCTCCTGTCTTCACATTTCTATGTGTTTAAATGGTGCAGATTGCTCTATAAAACCATCTAGCCAAGCTGTCCGAAGTGACCACATCAGTTTGTTTAGCAAACCTCGCAGCAGGAAGAGGTTTCCGCGTTTCACGCCACAGTTTCACAGCATCAGTTTGTTGCCGAGACAGTCACTGACAACAAAACCCAGACGCTCTGCCTGAGTCGACTGCTCGTCTGTCTGCACAGTCATTCCTTCGATGGAATAACCTTTTTATACGCAAATCAAATAAATCAAGACTCATTGCTCCACGAGGGAAAGTTACAATTCCAGATCGAATACTGCTGATTATGTCGTCATTTGTCGTCCACATTTTGATAAATTGTTGTCGGCCTCTGTTTTTTTTTTTTTTTGCTGTGAGGCTCGTCTGCAAAGCTCCTTCAGTTGCTGTTTTGGTCACGTGTGTGTCTGCTGTTTTTTTTGGTTGTGTGTATCACCTCTGCTACCTCTCCCCTAACTAATTTCCTGGGGGAAACCCTGCACAGCCTATAAGGCAGCTGACTGCAAACAAAAACAAGTACTGTGATGTACTCGGTGGTGCGCTGTGGGAATTAGAGTTCGTGATAGTGGAATCTGCTGCAGGTAGCCCTCACGGAAACAAAGTCAACATTGCACATCTGTTTTTATCAGTTCACTTCTGGGGAAAATGGTGTGAATAGACTCTTTGTCTGCTCAGGTGGTAGACGCCCCATTCCTTGTTTTCAGACATGAAACCAAGCAGAACACAGTCAACTTTAAAACAGTCTTTTCTACGACTGCATGGATAGACTTTGTGTTTTTGTGCAGACAAGCATGTTCATCTTGCGCCCTCCTGACCGGGACAAAACCCTTTCAGATGATCCAGAACGTGGCGGCGTGCCAAAAGGTCACACGTTACCCCGCTGTCTACCTGTAGCAGCCCCAGGGCCGGGTGATACGGACCAAAAGTCATATCTCGATATTTTTTAGCTGAATGGCGATACTCGATATATATCGATATTTTTTCTGTGGCTGGATAATTTCATAATGGCCCGCCGGGTAAATCGCACTCCCACCACTCATACTACAAGTCCCATAATGCACTGCAACAGCTGACACACAGGTCAAGACCTGTGCACCACCTCTAACCCCGCTGCTACACATTAATCCGTGGTCCAGCGTTGACAGCTTAGAGACTTTGTTGCTATATTTAGTAACTGGAGACCTGGACAGAGCGAGAGGAGAAATAAAAGCCAACTGGCGGCTCAAGGGAATCGATATTGATTAAAATCTTCTGCACCCACCTACTGGAACGTCCACATACAGACATGTGTTACCTCCCCCAATGGACGACGCCTGGCTCTGCCACCCGGACGCTCGGGGCGATCCAAACTGTTGTTCCCCGTTGGTGGAACGTCCTACGAGTTCCTACCAGATCAGGGGCTTCAAAAACCTCCTGAAGACCTCCAGCTCTTCAGAGCGGACCTCCTCTCCAACACTACCAACAAATGGACATGATCAATCTGTCCATTACCATGAAATCTGTTACAGATATACAAGCCCGATCTTTTGACTTTTCTTTTAGCGCCATCGGTAGGTCAGAACCTTCACAACAACTGCTCGTTGGATCGGCATTCATGGCTGCAGCTCGCATCTCTGCAGTCTCATTTCAGCACGTTGAAGTCTCAAACTCAAAGTCGTAATAACTACGGGGCTGTTGGATGTTTTGAAAAACACTTCTGGTCTCTAAGACAAAGAGGAAAATGTTAAAGCTAATATTAACATGTAAGAGGAAGTTGTGGTATTTCTAGCAAATGAAATGACAACGTCTGGACTCTGCTGTAGTATCTCCGGCACATCTGCTGCTGCTGCAGAGGTGGAAGTCTCTGAAACTCAGTCGATTTGCATGCAAAACATTTTTTAAAGTCTCTGCTCAGGAGCAGCTACAAGGTGGCTCCAAACTTATCAGAATCCTATAAACAGTGGTCGCTCAAGTCACACTGCGACGGCCTTCGTGAGCCACGATCTGTCGACAAAATCTGGATATTTCTCATGTGAGGCCTGAACCGCCTGCTGAGTCAGAACTTGAGGTCTATCCACATCTTCCCTTGTTGCAACTTCCTGTTATCGCTGTGTTGTCACCCTGTGTGAAAATCTGTTGTTTTCCCTCCTCAGGAAGCCATTGAGACATTCAAAGAGGCCCTGAAGCTGAAGTCTGACTTCATAGATGCCTATAAAAGCCTCGGGCAGGCCTACAGGTACAGCCGGGCTGTGGTTATTTGCATTAAAGGAATTGAGAGTCTGAAATCTTTTCCTCTTTGCCTTACTAACACCTCTTGGTATCTCTTCTTCCTCTTTCCAGAGAGCTGGGGGATTTCGAGTCCGCGATGGAGAGCTTCCAGAAAGCTCTCATGTTGAACCAGAACCACATCCAGTCTCTCCAGCTCAGAGGCATGATGCTGTACCACCACGGCTCACTGCAGGAGGCCATAGGCAACTTCAAGGTATCCTCCACTCCTTTTTTCATGCAGTGTATCGTACCTCAAACTATCCATCCAGCAGCAGTCCAACCCTTCTTCTCTCCTCCCGTCCGTCCTCCAGAGGTGTCTTCAGTTGGAGCCCTACAACGAGGTGTGTCAGTACATGAAGGGGCTGAGTCACGTGGCGATGGGGCAGTTCTACGAGGGCATCAAAGCTCAGACTAAAGTCATGCTGAACGACCCTCTGCTGGGACAGAAGGCCAGCTCTGAATACCTCAAAGTGAAATACCTCAGAGGTCGGTGCTCCTGCACACACACAAACACAGACAGTCAAGTGACTTTATATTGATGTAATCATATCGAGTCTTTATTAGTCATTATAAAGCTCTTATCGATGCTTTATTCTGCATGATCACTAGACAGTTAAATAAAGATGAACCTTTTTTCTGCATCATCATCCTGAAACCTGCAAGTTCACGCCACTGCGACAAGACGAGACTATCATCGCCATAGCAACAACTTAAAATATGAATGAGGGTGGTGATGGTGAGACGCTTGCAACACTCTCTAGTAGTGATTAAACGGGGGTGATCCAAAACTATTTCGACCAGCTCACACTTTGTCACCTCGCTTACGAGCTGATTGGCTGTTAGAACAGGTGACCAGCCAATGGCAGAGTCGAGCTGCGTTAGGTTAGGACTCTTTGGTGTGAACTGGCCTCAATAACCTCCAAATTATAACATGTAAGGAAGTTGTTGTACATGAACCACAATATTAATATACTCTAATCAGTATGAATACTCACTTTAATAACAAATCTGATGTAAGAAAACACAGATAGTGTCCAAATAACTCTAACCGAAGTGTCTTAACTCAGATCGTGTTCCTTTTTCTAATCTCGTTTATAAATAATTCAGTCGTAGTTTGACACTTTTTGACCCGCACAGGTTCCCTAATCTAAAGTTACCTCCTGTTCACACTTAAAGTAAGTCGGTCCATTACAGCACCTTCTTCTGAAGTGATGGTTACGCCTTAAAAACATGCGCATGTCTCATTTTTCTTGTGGTGTAACCCGACAGTAACTCAGAGGTTATTGATGGTCTAGTAGCTGAAGCAGAATGAGACATTATATTATATATTATATCTCATGTTCTCTCTTTTTTTTTTTTTTTCTTCCAGAGTACTCTCGCTACCTGCACTCTCACCTTGACATCCCTGTAGCAGAGTATAATGTGGACCAGGACCTACCTGGAAACTTTAAGAACCACTGGGCCAAAAATCTGCCTTTCCTAATAGAAGATTATGAAGAACAGCCCGGCCTGCAGCCGCATATCAAGTAAGTTTGATGGCTTCATCACAGCTGAGCGTAACCGGAAGCTGTACCTGTGATTACTGTGAGATCAAATTAAAACTGCAGTTATTGTCAACAAGTGACAGGATTAGATTTATATCTTTTCATGAGCTCAAAGCGAGGCAAACACCTGAATTATTCTCCACACAGATGTCTTTTTATGCCTCTGTCAGCAGCCTGAAACTTGTTTCTTCTGTTTGACGGGTTATACATTTCATAAAGTCACCCACAAAAGACAGTTCATCCTCTATATCTTCGTATCTTCGTGGTTTGCAGGGACGTCCTGCCGCAGAACTTCGACAGCTACAGCAGTGAAGTCCAGAAGCTGATCTGCACGGCCGACCACTTGGGGGCACTAATGCAATACGACACTCCTGGTTTCTTACCCAACAGGAGAATACACAGAGGTACAACTGATGAACGCTCTTACAGATAAACAAAGTATTGACAGCAGCAGTATGACTGAGAGTTTGTTGTTTTTGTTTTTCAGCCATGGGTTTAGCGACCCTGGAGGTGATGCAGGCTATGCATCGGACGTGGAGCAACTCCAAAGTGCGAGTCAACGGCAAGACCAGGCAAATGCAGTGGAGAGACATGTTCGACATAGCTGTAAAATGGAGGAGGTGAGCAACTTAAACCTGTTTTCACATATAGAAACCCAGATTTATTTGCCAGGAGTGTGGGTGAACATGAAGGCACAATCATTTCTGGATCATCTGGAGGACAAAAAAAGGTCGTAGTGAGCTCTACAGACCAGGACGGTACAATAAAAGTGACTGTAGATGTAATTTATTGACTTTGATTGATTGTTACTCTTAAAACATCCACGCCAAAGCGTCTGGATAGATGTGAACAACAAACAAAACTCCCCAAAAATGTCTCCGTCATATTCCAAGAGAAGGAGAGAGTGTGGAATCCGAATCATCTTCAGGAAATAACCCAAAAACACAAGGGAGAAGAAAGACAGGCAGTTTATAATTCCTTATGCTTAAACCACCTTGCATAATAAAATAAAGTCTGGCCTTGAGATCGTATTCAGCAAGTCCTCAGAGAAGTCACATCACAGCGCTGAGAACTGAGAATGAGTCACTAAACTCTCTGAACTGTCAGATTTCAGTCACTTTACAGACCAAAGTCAACCTTTTAACACATTTTCATGCCCTACCAAAGAGTCTTTGGTCCTAGGCTGATTAGATTTCAGCGTTGACAGAAAGCTTTTCCCTGTGCCTCCGTAGGATTGCGGATCCAGACCAGCCAGTTCTGTGGTTAGACCAGATGCCCGCCAGGAGTCTCAGTCGAGGCTTCAACAATCACATCAATCTCATCAGGTAACAACTCGAGCCCCATCCCCGAGGACGCAGTCTGACACGTTCATTGGTCCCCTGAGCGACTCGGATTTCCATGCGGCGTCGCTTCAGGGTTTTTCTCACCTTTGTAGTGCCAAAATATTTTCTTTAAATTCCTCGTTATACGATCCGGTTTCACCGCGGCCTCGGCTCTGACGAGCATTTCTTCACAGGATGTTGAAATCTTTTCTTTCTTTCTTTTTTTTTTCTTCAGGGGACAAATTATCAACATCAGATACCTGGCCTACTTTGATAACATCCTGGACTTTATCAAAGACAGAATACTGGTGTACCACGGGTAAATCACACCACACAGTTATCTTAATATGAAGCAGAATTATGGAAATAATGGTTTCCTCCAGGCCTGATTCATTTTGCACGAGCGTGTTGAGGAAGTGAAAACTAACTAACAAGTTCTTGTTTATTTTTCAGGGCGTACAATCCCCGAGGACTCTTAGAGGTCCGTCAGGCTCTTGAAAATGTGAATAAAGTAGAAGATCTGCTTCCGATAATGAAGGTAAGGATGAAAAAACGGGAAAATTAGATGAGAAGGAAGTTTAGAGAGACAAAAGTGATGGAAATGAGAAGTAGAAGTAGACTTTGAGTTGAGATTTCCAGGTCAGGCTCAACATTTAGTTGTGTTATGTCAAAACCTTTGAAGCATGGCAGGTCATGGTTCTGCTTGATTGGTTGGGAGCAAGTTGCTGCCCCAAGTGAAGGTGATGGGAAAATGGAGCGTAAGATGGACCGGTGGGTTGGTGCGGCGTCAGCAGTACTGTGGACGTTGCACTGGACCCTGGAGCTTGGAAGGCAAAGCTCTCGATTTTTCCAGTCCATCTACGTTCCAACCCTCACACATCGTTATGAGGTGACCCAAAAGAATGAGACTGCAGATACAAGCTGCCAAAATGAGCCGGGTTCAGCCTTAGAGACGAGTTCGGACATCCAGAGGGAGCTTGAAGTAGAGACGTTGCTCCTTCACATTGAAAGAAGCCAGCTGAGGTGGTTCGGGCCTTCTTGGTGCCTTCCTTTGGAGGTGTTCTATGTTTGTCCAACTGGGAGGAGACCCCGGGGCAGACCCAGAACCTGCTGGAGGGACTACATAACCCATCTAGCGTGGGATCGCCTCAGGTCGCTGTTGAAGCAGAACTTGTGGTTATGTTTTGGTTGTTTTACATCTCACGGTCGTTCAGCAGTGAAAACCCAGGATGGTTGTTTTTTTTTCTGTCTTTATTTCCTGAAGCAGTTCAACAGTAAAACCAGAGATGGCTTCACGGTCAACTCCAAGGTGCCGAGCATGAAGGATCCTGGGAAAGAATACGACGGTTTTACCATCACCATCACTGGAGACAGGTACGATGTCTGTCTGGTTGATTTAAAGTGATGCACTGAGATGAAGTAAACAAACTAATTCCCACTGTTTTCTGCGATCTAGGGTAGGCAACATGTTGTTCTCAGTCGAGACTCAGACGACAGAAGAGCGGACGCAGCAGTACCAGTCGGAGGTAGAGTCCATCTACAAAGACCTCACCGCCAAAGGAAAGGCATTAATGCTGTCCACTGAACTCGGGGTAAGATTTATCTCTCCTGTTAACCGGAGACATTCTCAATACGTTGATTTATGAGACGACGGAAACATTAAATACATATTAACCTGATTAGGAAAGATTCCTGGTAACCCTCTGCAAAGAAAATGTGACAGATGGTCGTAGAGCTGATGTGACAATCGATGGAAAGTCAGTCGCCAACATTTGATAATCATTTAAGCGTTGAAGTGCGATCAGATCGGTCAAACTCCTGCACAGGCAGCCTGAAATGTCTCTGAAACTGAGACTATCCCGGTGGATTCATGGACTTAACTGATAATCTTACCTGAGTGTGTGTGTTCTGGCTTTGTTTATATCATTAACCCTCCAATTTTCGCAATTTACTCCATAAAATAATGACGAGAATAAGTTTAATTTGTTTTGAGAGAGTGGTGGTTGAGCGACACAGACAGTGAATGAGAGTGAGCGAGCACCAGCCGGTTAATATACGATGTTGCAGTTGTATTCATCACAAACATCCTGTTTTATTTGGGGTAACTGGTCCTTTATTTTGGAGGTCAGTCAGATAAAAAGGGTGACACAAAGTGAAGTCGACCGTCAGTGCAGTGGTTTCCCGCCAGCATCTGACAACGATCAACGCATTTTTTTATTTGAAATTCTCTCCTCGTTTCCTCTCTTTCACTTTTCTAGACAGACGGACAAGGCAGGAATTTAATTAATCCTCTGGAGAATATCACAATTTTTGTGTTTTCCAGCTGTGTATGTGTTTTCCAGCTGGTTGTTCAAGGCGACTTCCAGACTAACCGTGAAAGTTTGTCCGTTCAACCTCGGCTTGTTCGGCTTTCTGTTATTGTAAGACAATTTGTCGCACCCAACAATGCGCCTGTTGTTGTTGTTATCGACTCTGCTGTGAAACTGATACCTGGAACAAAATATGAATAACCCTTTTCATTACACCTGCAGCCTTCTCTGCTTTCACCCTGTTTATCAAGAATAACGTGAAAACGAGGACAGCACACAGCGAAGGCGGTTAAAAACAAATGTCGACTCTGATGACCTTTGTCCTTTCAGGATGCAGATGCCGTGTGCAACCTGATCCTCTCATTGGTTTATTACTTCTGCAACCTCATGCCCCTCTCCAGAGGGTCCAGGTAATTTCATAACACATGACAGAACGTGCATTTGAACACGTTTCATACTTACTGAGGAAGCTTTTCTCTCCTCCTCTAAATGTGCAGCAAGTTTTAGCTGTGATCTTGACACCGGTTTGTTTTCCTGTTTTCTCCTCAGTGTTGTAGCCTACTCAGTCGTCATGGGGGCACTGATGGCCAGTGGGAAGGAGGTCATCGGCAGGATCCCGAAAGGAAAGGTAAACGTGTGTTACAATAGCTTGTAACTTGGGAACAATAGATGTAGTCTGAAAACAGACATGAAGGTGTCGGAGGGGTGAAAACCCTCTAAAAGATTCTTCAGGCTTTAAAGCAAAGGTCTTGAGGCGCTGCAGACTTATAAAAAGTCCCGAATCGAACCTGCTCATGGTGCCGATAACAATACAGAGGAGGATGGAAACCAGTTGTAAATTTTGGGGCGTCCAAATGAGCAAAAAATTAGATTAGAAAGTCCAAACTTTAGAACCAAGCTGACATCTTGATTTATTTATATTATATAAACATGGTTGAGTCACTTTATCTTCAGTTTGGCTCCAAAGCAAAGTCGTGTTTAACTTTATTGTCTAAACTCAGTTCGTGCTCGGGATTGTTTCCACTCTTCTCTGAATCTTTTTTGGACCTTTTCGAGGATTCTGTAAATCTTTTATTATCGCTATATTTATGTGTTGGAAGAGAAGTCGAGATCCAGGAGTTGAGTTTTTATCTCCAACAACCTCTCAGAGCTGAACAGAAACGTTACTACAAGGTGGTTTTATAACAAACTTTCAACACAGTTAAGTATTTAATTTGATCATAATCACTGTCATGGATTGATCGTGTATCGTATGAATATCCAGCACAGTGTTTCACTGAATGAACAGCATGTGAGGTGTCAGATTAAAGTCCCAACTTAACGTCTCATCACTTTAATCATTAAACCTTTAAACTCGCTGCTTTAATATCACACGGCTCTTTCCAACATTCATACAAACAGAAGAACGCAGTCCATAAAAGAGGAGCCGAGGATCAGTTACTCCCGTCGTTGTTCCGAACATGCGTTACATAAGCTCCTAACATCAGCTCCATTGATGCACGCATTGAAGCCTCTCCAGACATTGCGTCTGTCACGTTCCAGAAGTCTCGACGGAGAACTGGGAAGTTTATCTGAAAAAAATTCTCACCCGGCCGAGCAGACGTTATTGTTCCTGAAACAAAAAGCCACGTTCAGACGGAGCAGAAACCCGATCAGGTGTTAGAAGTCTCTGAGAAGTTCAGCTGAGGACGCTTGTTGAATGTCCAGCTCTCCGTTTGCTCGACTCAAGAACGTCTGGAGAAAACCGTGAGAGAACACAGAAATAAACACGACTAGGCTGGACCGTGTAATATCTGAGTTAATAGTTATAATCGAGATGTTTGATTTGAAAGAGATCTTTTAGTCTTCAGATAGTAACTGAGGGCTGGTCCCACCGATTTATTTTGAAAGAGCGAAGGCCAATGGGGAAACTCCAACACTCGACTGGTAATAAGTTGTAAACACGAGTTTCTAGTACCCAACTGTGGCTGAACTGCAAAAAAACAGCAGAATTATTGGATTTATTCCATCTGAAGAGCGTTTTCTAACGCGTTTGTTGGACTAATTCTGTTTCAGTTGGTGGATTTCGAAGCCATGACCACGCCCAGTCCAGATGGCTTCAGTAAAACAGCTAAATCCTGGATGAATCTCAAAAGGTAAGAAGAAGATAAAACATGTTCTTGGTTTGTTTTGTTTCTTCTCTTCTTCTCAGTCAGTTTTTTAAATACTTTTGTCTTTCTCAACAGTTTGCCAAGTTGGTACCAGAGTCTTCCGTCAGTAGCGGAGACCTTCCCGTCGACCAGAACGATGATCGAGGTTCTCAACACAGACTCGTCCTCACACTGTCCGAAGAAGTCCTAACACGACGACTTCTTCTTCTACTTCTTCTTCTTCTTCTTCATAGGAGAGAAGTCGGTTTAATAAAAGTCTTTAATAATGGAGCTTCTACACTGGGTAGAAAAAAAAAGGGACTGTCTTCTTCTGCAACCCAAATAAAACTGGACTCCATAAACATCCAAATGTTTGATGGTAAACGTTAAAGATCCTGCCGTTCTCCGTCATCCTCCCTTAAACACTCCCTCACTCTTAACAGCGACTGTCGAGGCTGATGTTTTTATTTTCCAGTCCTTAATTATTTTATAATATAATTTGAATTTCATCAAAGTATGTGATGGTTTTTAAAAATGATTAGCCCCAATATTTCCACACTCCAGCTGTTAGGGGGGAAAGATGACGGAGAACGTTACGTGTCACGTTTTGGGATGCAGAAGCGATTCTGTCCGCACACTTTTTCTCTGCTTTATAGGCGTCGCGCTGAAACACCCAAAGCACAAAGTCCATCTCACGAACCATCGGCACGAACAACCCTACGTTGTATAGTGAAAGTCTTTAGATCACCATGAACTTTAATTAGTTTAAGTTTTGGACTGACACTGAAGTTATCGCCACTTTAAAACGTCTCAGCCTATCAGCAGAGAAGGAGTCTGGGAGGATTTTAAAAACATAAAAAACAAAAAACCTTCAGGGCTATTTGAATTCCACTCGGGATACTTGAAGCAGTCTCTTTTTTTATTTTAGTTTTCTCGACACTTCTTGCAGGAAGTGTCGCTTCTCTTACCGGGTATTGAATCCCGCTTTCTTTTTAACGTGACCAATAGAAGGGTTCGTGTACGGATTGGGTTGACTGCTGAACTTACACGAGAGCAACAGTC
Organism: Larimichthys crocea; assembly: GCF_000972845.2. NCBI lineage: Eukaryota > Metazoa > Chordata > Actinopteri > Sciaenidae > Larimichthys > Larimichthys crocea. Next base: position 22,096,300 of record NC_040021.1, read on the forward strand.
AGAGATTTTAGAGGACTTCTGAAGAGAGATTAGAATAAAGAGATAATTATGAATATTTAAGTAACTTATCAATTAGAAATACCAAATGTTTGCTGGTTCCAGCTTCTCAAATGTGAAAGTTTCTTGTTTTTACGTCATTATAAATTGAATAAATCTTGGTTTTGAGAAAATTTGAGGACGAAGAAAACAAGAAAAATCTAAATAAATATGCAGTATATCCTCTTGAATTCAAGACTTACAAGTCTATGACTTGTGATTTCCATCTTTAAGTTCATTTATTTAATTTAATTTAGCATTTATTAAGTTTAAATTCAAACCCAAGGAGCAGAAATAAATCCTCCTGAATGTTCTCTGACTGCTTGCTCTCGTCAAGGATTAATTATAAATAAACGAGGGGCAGGGGAAGCACACCACAAACTGTCGTTTCTTTTCTTTGCTATCATTCCTTTAACTCTGATTTTTTTGATGAACTCACAACACCAGTCAAACAGTCTTAAATAAACCATCAAATACTTTATTTTTGTGGTTTTTTAGATCAGCGACTGAAGTCACAGACGTCCGGAGAAAGGGAAATCTCACTTCTGTTTGAAAGATTGAACCAAATTTAACGTTTACAGACGAAAAAATCATCAATTTTCTGTCTTCCGTAATTCAGAATAATCTTGTTTTAATCTGTCGGTTTAAGCACAAAGAGCCTCAGCGGATAATTCACCTGAATGATCTCAAAGTTTTCAACAGACGTAACGAATTCGAGGTTTTTTTTAACGTTCACGTATCGTCACTGGAAAGTCTTCATTTAACGTCCACATCTGCTTTATTTTACAAAGTCTGTCACTTCTTTTGCCTCCTGTAATTTTGTCGATGATTGTGCTAATTTTCTTGTTGTGCTGCTGACCCCGGTTCATTAAGTGCTTCGGTGGAGGAGGGAATGTTTTATTGAACGAGTGAATGAATGTTCAGCAGTCAATAAAACTGGTTGACAATTTAACAGCCTTGGTTCTTTTTTCAAATTTTTTTTTTACCCTTTTTTTAAGGAAAATCTGTGGAAGCCAATTTCAGCCTTAGACGATTTAAGTTCTCTCAGATCCATCAGAGTGTAAAGACGGGGACGGAGGTGGACGATATCGTCCTCGGCCTCTCGAGATCGGCTCCAGTCTACCGTGGATTACATTATCCACATTTTCATACACTCGACTGTCCTTTTGGTTTCTCAATATCTCAAATTAATTATGTCATTATCTCGGGGAAAACAAAGTTTTGTTATCTTGTCATCGAGAAAATATACGACCGCTTGAAGCTTCCGTAGGTACCTCTGCTTTAGTTATTTTGTATTTATTGTTCTAAATTTCTGACTTTAAATGAATAAAATATGAATATTCATCACATGCATCATAATAATGTCTTGCAGGTACTGAAGTCACCACTGGGTGCTGCAAGCTGAGTCCCACACTGAGTCACATGACTCCAGTCACGTGGTCAGGCTGCATTTATGTCCTCATGGCTGTCAGGATACTTCCGCCATCATCAGTCAGTGAGTGTGTGTGTGAGTGTGACAGAGAGGGAGAGGAGCCGGTGTTCATGATGGCCGAGGATGCGAGTGTGTGTGAGGAGACTCTGACAGACAGTCTGAGTCTGCTGGTCAACCTGAGCAAAGTCCTTCTGCAGAACGCCAAGCAAGAAGCTCAAGGTAGGAAGGAAGGAAGGAGGACAACATGTGGAAAATGGATTTTATGAATAGTATGTGATCAGTAAATCAGAATATAGAAGACATAAACAGCACTTCATGTGATTCTTTAAACATGTGGAAGATCACTGCTTTTAGACGACTGTAATCGAGGCGTGACCTGCTTATGAAAGTCTTAATTTGTGTTTCTAAATCATTTATATGTACGCCGAATCAAAGAGGACGCCATGGGAATTCAGTTAAATGTGTTTGTTTTAGTTCTACAATCTTTATTTAGAGCACAACTTCATAAAAATGAGTTCCCAACTTAGAATAAAGTGTTTGATTTCGTTGAATTGACTCAAATGAATGAGTTCAAACTGTGCAGCTGCATTTGTGATCACTCTGTGTGTTAACACGTGCTGCATTCGTCTAATATAAGTGTAATAATTTACAACTTTGTGTGTTTTATTAATTGGCTGCAGCACAAGCTGCTTCTTAAAGCAGATCAGTGTGATGGAGGATTAACGGCGTGAATCGTGTTGTAATCTAATCCCTGTCATGCTCTGACCGACCGACCTGAACTGTGGCTCTTTGTTCTCACTCAGAGTCTCTGGAGAGTTTTGTCCCGCATAAGATCACCACTCTGTTCGGCCTGATCACGGCCGGAGCGCAGTTCTACAAAAGGTGACGGAGGAGCTGTTACGACATATTATATTACACACATATATATAAATAAATAAGTAAATCATGTGTTTTTTAATCATGTGAACTCATGCTGTGTTTTGTTTCCGTCGAGCAGACTCGGAGTCAAGAAGAGGAGAGAGGCAGAGGCCGTCTGGCAGAAGTCTTATCAGTAAGTTTGTAATTATAAAACAATAATAAACAGTTAATACTTCAGTTAATCGATGTGTCGTACAAGTTATTAAGGCGTCGCAGCTTTTTATTGCTCCATGCTTCACCTGTTATACACCTTATACGTCTGTATTTACCTGTAATATCTATTTTAATGGATAAAAACTGTATAATTCAGGCACCAAATGCATCGTTTTTTAATCTGTTTTCTGTATTTTTATTGAATTTTCAATCACATATACACACATCTTCATAAAATGTACAAGATGTCCATGCAGTGTTCCGTGACGGCAGAATAAAAAAACTGTTGTATCCATTTTCACCCCAAACACCGGTGCAGAAAGGTTTCTCCATCACTGAGCCTCGGCTCGATCGTTATTGAACCCCGACGGCGCCGCTGCGGTCCGCTCAGTGGTTCCATTGAACGGGTTTAAACTGATTTAGCAGACCATGAAATATTCAGTGACGACGTTCAAAGACAGACAGAGTGATTTCTTACTTTAGTTCCTGACCCTCGTGTTCTCAGACTTTGATCAGTCACCTCATCTTGAACTAGAAGTTTATTAACAGTCAGATGCACAAAAGGAAAACTTGGCTGACCTCCCCTCGTGTATCCTCCTCCTCCTGTCATTGTGAGAGAGTTTCTGTGTTTGTTCACCGTCTGATTATTAATTATTTAAAGGAAATGGAAGCTCGCTGTCGACACCTCTTCATCACTTCACTTGTGTTTGTTTGCAGCCTTGCAGCAGTGAGAGAGCAGGTGGAGGAGCTCCTGCAGGTGGAGGTCTGTATGATTCATATTTATTATTTATTATTCAAATATAATTACTGATGCATTAATTATGAAGGTCACCCGCTGCTTATATTTTGTTATTATCGATATAAATGTGTTGTTTTTGTGTTTTTTTGCCATCTGTGTGTCTCTGCAGGATGAGTGGGACTCCTTCCTGGACGGCGTGGACAAAGGTCTGCAGACGACAGACCGACAGTTGGCAGGACCAGGAGCACAGATCGCAGACAGCCTGAGCCCGGAGACTCCGCTCACTGACGGACGGAGCGGAAAGTGAGTTCATAACCCGACTCTGAGCGTTTGTGAATCAGCATGAAGACGATCCGTGTACGACAGAAGTTTCTGTGTTGTGTGTTTTGAAGGAGCGTGACTCTGGGTCAGTACCTGGATCGGGGTAAGAAGCTGCTGCTGGTTCTCATCAGACATTTTGGATGACTACCGTGACGAGACCACGTGGCCGAGCTGGAGGCCAATCAGGTCAGATCTTTTACCGTGTCATCTCATCGCTCTGCGAATAAAAAGAGTTCGCATCTCTTTACTGGACAATACCTGGAGTCAGAGGGTCCCAAACTCCATGATTAAGATACATCATCAACTGACCTGCAGAAGTCCTTCCCGTGCAGACTGTCCAGTCAAGTTTTTAGTTTTGTGCTCGACTTGTTCTTGGCCAGAAGTGGCGACGTCTTAGCTCAGCGAACTGGAATTTAAGTTGTATAAATGTCCTGTGAACTCTCACTTTAACCCTCCTAAATCTTTTTTTTTTCTGGCCACAAACAACTCCAACATATTTTCCGTCTAAGCGTCTGCACTCGGCCTCGCAGCCACTACGCTTTACTCTTTATATGACATGAATTACAGGCAGCCGGACAAAAATGTGGAGAAGTTGGACGTTATCTGTTGGTTCTGCAAGAAACATTTGACTTTTTTGTCCTCCAAAGAAACATTTATTTACCCCAGAGTTTCATTTTCGGTGCAGTATATCATAATTTAATGAATCTTTGGGTAAATCACTTTTAAAAAATTAATAATTCTAAGAGATTATTGCAGGTATTTACCCTTTTACGAATAGCTATGGCACCACAGCAATAATTTCTACACACAACCACAAGTTAGTCAGTAAGTTAAGCATATAGCGGCTTTTAGGTAAGAACATACGTACATCTGGTTCACAGAAAAGTTGGTTTAAAGGTGTTTTAATCAAAACCAGGTCAACTTAAAGAACCGGTAATCAGGAAAAAAAGAATATTAAGCGTAAAAAGTTTCAAAGGTTCTCCAAAAAAAGAGTTCTTATGGATCAAACGGTTCTCTGGAGCGCTTATCAGGAACCAGCAGGGTGTCTTCATGTGTTCATATTTTTTGTTTTGTTTCTCTGCAGGCGCTCCTGAAGGCTCGGTCAGTGCAGGTCTTGGTGGTGTCTTTCGGCAGCGTGGAAGGAGCTCGGCTTTGGTTGGAGCAGACCGGATCCAGATTTGACATCATGCTGGATCCACAGAGAAAGGTCAGGATGTGCGTTAGCGCCACAATCCCAGACAGTTGATTGAAACTCGAGTCAAGTCTGAATGACACGATGAGGAAACGAAGTGAAGTTTCGGTCCGTGTTCACACTCAGTGCAGGTGCATGAAAATTAAAGGAGGCATCTATAATTCATGAAAATTAGAAATAACTGACTCAGCACGAGCTCGAAGGAAAGCAGAGGATTTACCAGCTGTTTGATGATGTGTCATAATAGACCGAGCGAGCCGTTCAGCCGCTCAGAGAAAGTCAAGCACCAGATGTTCGCAGACGTAAGACGGAAACCAGGGCGGGCGACCAAAAAAAACCTGAAGACAGAAGATTTTCCACATGCCACAGAGGCAATCATCACTCATGATGTGTGTGTGTGTGTGTGGGCGTGATGAAGACGATCCAGTGAAATACTTTTCATGCCGCTGAATTCAAAGTGGATGTTTTGTGTTTGCCACAGATCTACAGGAGCTTCGGCCTCGGCTCGTCCTACGCCAAGGTGATGAAGTTCGACTGCCTGCTGCAGTACTCGGAGTACGGAGCCGTGGGCAGGGACTTCCCTGACGTCCCCCCTCACCTGCTGGAAGATATCTACCAGGTACAAATAACTAGTATATGCCGTATATTTCAACATTATAAACAGACCTGAGTGGCACTTTTCTGGCTCCTGTTATCTCATTAATATTCCATCGACGGGATGTTTTAGAGGATGAGGTGGCGCTTGTGTAACCGGGTCTAGACTGTGGTCTGGGAGCTCGAGGCTTTTTTCTGTACCGCTGGTTTCTCATCTGAACACACTTATGACTTATGAAATTTAAAACACAGCAAAGTCTGAGAGTCGAGTCAGAGTCTTTGTATGTGGCAGCAAATATGAATTAATTCAGCAAACATATCAATGTGACTAAACTTTAAAGACTCATAAATGTTGTTTTTGGTCAGTTAGCTGTGTCGTAGTTTCATCGAACACAAATTAATTTAAGGATATGCATCATTTAAGATTAATATCAGCTGAAATAATGAAATAGTTCGTCAATATCAAGCACTAAAGCAGGAGTTAAGGGCCTAGTTACGCCACTTAATGTTGTACTTTAAAGTCCATGTATAATAAATATGTTTTTAACCACCCAGACAAATTTGAATCATTAAAAATGATGAAACATGTCGGATGAGTTCAGGAAATAACTTTGAAACACTCACACTCTCTCAGGGTGGCCTCAGCGTGTCATCGAGCCACCCTTTAAGGACCGCCCACAAAATCCTGAGACTGAAAACTGTTTTTTCAGTAACTATTTTCCAACATTTCTAAAGTATTTTGAAAGAAATCTGCCTTTATACGGTCTTTAGTGGTGCATATTCTCCTAATCCATCCGGTAACGATGCTGCCTAAAACGCAGGATTGGGTATCAACAAGAACGTGTGTCCGATGTATGCACCAGTGTAGTGTATTAGGCCCAAAACAGGATCTTTGGTGAAGTCATGACCCGCCCTACAGTGCCCAGGAGGAGAACCTGGCACCTTCTCCATACTGTGGTCCGAACTGGACTTGAACTGGCTCCGGTTCCCAAGCCATAGTCAACCTACAGACCGAGCTACCTCCAGGTGCACTGTGCTGTTTGAAGCTTTAATGTGTTTCTTGTTTCTTCAGATGGGAGGCAACTTTTTGCTGGACGAAGCAGGGAAGGTCGTTCTTTGTCACCCGTGTAAAAACCCTCTGGACAGGCCGACCGCGAAGGACATCCTGCAGGCGGTGAACCCAACGAAGCTGTGAATCAACAACCAAACGGACACCACAGAAGGAGAGCAGCTCTCTGACTCACGTTTATGACGTCACGCCTCGCACTCACGACGCCGTGAAGAGGCGTGACCGATGCCGAACCGTAGAGCAGAGACAGCCGAGCTTCTTTGTCGTGTCAGCGTTGCGATGGGAGCAATTTAAAATACTGTTACCTGATGTGAAGGCTTCACTTTAAAGGCGCTTTAAACAGATTTTTGCGCCTCCAAGTGGCAGAAAGAGGAACTTCTCTCCATAAATCATGTTACCTCTGCCTACCTCATGATTTTTTTTAATCTCGTCTTTAACTATAGATGTATTTTTAGAGGGAAAGGCATGTTTACAGTAGAAAAAACAACATATAAGTGCCTCTACAGATCTGATTTTTCCATATCTATATATATGAAATAAGTGTATACTGTAATTTATCATGAACTGAGCGGTTTGATGTAAATCACTCAGGATGACAACTCTAGATTTCTGATTAAACCTTAAAATGTGACAGAAGAATCAAAAAAATGTGAAGTACTAAATGTTGGCCTTGAGTATCTGCTCATATTTGTAGTCTTGTTGTTATTATTGATCAGATTGTTCCTGATTTTAATTAAAAAAAATGCTAATTTTACTATTTTATTGTTGCATATATTTACATCCATCCATCTTGGCAGCAGGTTTAGCAGTCGTCCTTCCCCACAGCGACACATACCTGCTCCTCCCGGAGGATCCCGAGGTGTTCCCAGCATAGATGGGCTATGTAGTCCCTCCAGCAGGTTCTGGCTCTGGCCCCGGGGTCTCTTCCTAGTTGAAAATGCCCGGAAAACCTCCAAAGGAAGGTACCCACCCATCCTAATTGGATGCCCAAAGGCTGAGACCGGCCACCCAACGCAGGAACCTAATTTTGGCCACTTGTATCCGCGATCTCATTCTCTCAGTCACTACCCGAAGCTCACGACCCTCATAGGTGAGGGTTGGAACATAGATGGAAAATCAAGATCAGAGCTCCTTCTTCCTCACAACGATCCGTTACGATGTCCGGTACACTTTCCATCGCACGCTCCATGTTTCCCGTCACTCCTGAACAAGATCCCGAGATACTTGAACTCCTTCACTTGGAGCAATCCACCGTTTTCCAGCGGGATGAAGGTCATTGTAGAGTTGCGTATATTTAGACGGCAATAAAAGTTCTAGCACTTTGGCTTCTTTTGTCGAATAAAAAGGTTTCGAATGGGAAAATATGACTAAAACTTGGATATTGTATCAGCACTATATACAGTATCCGATCTTTCTGGTGAAGTGAATCTCACGTTTTTTAGCTTTGACCTTGAGTAAAGATTCATAAAAAAAGCATTTACACTCAGCGTTTTATGTACATCTTTCTCATTTTACATACTGTAGGGCTCGAGATACATTTACATACAGTGACATTTGTGACGTTTTAAAGAGGATTCAGATGCGAGGTTAAAACTCTAAAAAGTGTTCTGGCCCGGACATGTTGAAGAATCAGCAGTTTAACGGCTTTCGCAACCGGTGCCAGGCTTTTGTAAAGATATCTTCAAAGATCTAAGTAAGTAACAGAAGAAGTGCTGCCTGATTCCTGTTAAACCCCCAAACAGACTGATTTATGTCTTCACGAGGTTCAGTATGTGCTGATTCTAAAGAAACTGGCTCCAAACATTTCAGGTTTTTCCCCTTTTTTCTTTTTTGGAAAGTTTGAAGAAATATTTAGAAAGAATCCACGTGTGAAATCACATCAGAGTCCTGACCGGTTTACATTCATATCACTGCAGCTGCATGAATAATATAACACTAGACATAATCAGATGAAGAAGTCTTACTCAGTACTTAAACTTAAATAGCAATACATGTGTTTGTGCGCATTTGAGACGTGTTTCACGAAGATACCGTGAAATATTTTCATTTTATCCTGCAAGATACTGACACTCCTCGAACACTGCCACAATAATCGCATATAGAAATGAAATTATACTGGGTATTTATAATTATTTAAAGCTAAATAAGTTATTTTATTTCTAACAAACAACTGGAGGTCAAAGTTTAAGGTGGTGAAGAGAGTAAAGCTTGAAAGAGTTCATCTTAAAGTGCCACCCTGTCATCGAACTCGCACACATAGTTCATGGTCCGATCGCAGTAGTGATCCCACCAGTCGCCGTCGTCCGACGACATCGCCACACAGTTCTCCCGCCTCCCCCCGTCCGGCTGGCTGGACAGGAAGTGTTTGCGCCACTGGAAGTACGACACCCTCGTCCCGTCGTCGAAAACGTACATGCCCTCAGATCGCAGGTCGTTGATGCCCAGCCAGACGGGCCAGTTCCCCGGGTGGAAGAAGGACTTCACGTAATCGGCGAGGGCTTCCTGCTCCTTGCGGTCTCGGGGCATCGCCATGCGGCCACCGCGTTCGAGGCACTTCCTGGCAGCTCCGGCGTAATCTTCGTAGCTGTTGTACACAAGATAACATTTGTATCCCATCCTGCGTCCCTTCTGGCAACCTAAAAGAAAAACAAGACGGATTACATAAATTAACTTGCCACTTGGGGGCAGTGCAACACGCTGTAAACACAACACTGACACGTTATCACCATATAAAGAAGTTATCTCTATAGAACTCACCTGTTGACATTATATTAAGGCTTAAAGTGATTGACAGGTAAGAGGTGAGAACAGCTGCCTTTTGTACCCGGGGCCATAAAACCAAAACAATGAGCTGAAAGATGCTAAAACGCACCTTGAACGCTCCTTGAATTTACCATTACACTGTAAAATGGTAACTGTGAAATTCACAGTGATTAACTGGCAGTCATTGACAAGTAACTCACGATAAAAAGAATCACCGTATTTAACTGGCAGCTATTGCCAAGTGAGTTACTGTAAAAAGAGTCATAAGTATTTAACCGGCAGCTATTGTTGTTGTTGTTGTTGTTGTTAATAGTTGTGATTCCTATTACAGTAGGTTACTTGTCAATGACAAGTAACCTACTGTAATAGGAATCACAGTGATTAACTGTCAGCTACTGACAAGTACTTTATTGTTAAATAATCAGTAACTAACTGGCAGCTATTGACAAGTAACTTATTGTTAAAGAATCAGTAACTAACTGGCAGCTATTGCCAAGTGAGTTACTGTAAAAAGAGTCATAAGTATTTTACTGGCAGCTATTGATAAGTAACTTACTGTAATAAGAAGCACAGTGATTAACTGTCAGCTACTGACAAGTACTTTATTGTTTAAAAAAAATCACAGTATTTAACTGGGAGCTATTGACACGTAACTTATTGTTAAAGAATCAGTAACTAACTGGAAGCTATTGACAAGTAACTTATTGTTAAAGAATTAGTATTTAACTGGCAGCAATTGGGGCCATAAAACGAAAACAATGAGCTGAAAGATGCTAAAACGCACCATATAACTGAAAGGTACTGCACAGTCGGGTTATAATTCACCATGATTTGTTAATATTTAAGTACAGATTAGTTTAGCTTTAAAGAAATCCACTAGGACAAAACACTTTGGTTGCAGACATCAGAGCAGGTTCTCAGTTTAGCTTCATTTATTTTCTTTGGATAAATTCTCTACGGCAGCATTTTTCTTTCCCTTTTCACAAATACTATCCAGAACTGTGTCTGGAAGCGATCCTTCAAATAAGGAGCTCTACCAGCTGCCACTGTTTGGATAGAAAGAATTGTTTTCTTCTTTCTAGTTTTAAATATTTGAGCCCACTTTCAAATTTATACAGCAAGAGCACAGAGTTACAAACAGTTATCTTTCACATTTGCATAATACTAAACCTGTTATTCTGTGTACATGCTGAAGATCACAGGTCTGTAACACAGCATCTGCAGCTCGAGCATGTACCTATGTCTTTAATCATCTCAGGGTCTCTTACTACCTGAAGACAAAAACATTGTTCTTTCAAACCACTTTTAAAGGCCACTCAGCGGCAGACAAAAGGGGAAAATAACTCTTAATACCTTCCAGTCTTCCTGTCTCCTTGCGGTTGTCCTTGCTGTGCTGGTAGACCTCCCGGATGTTGTCCTCCAGTTCCCCGACTTTAGCTGTGATGGGGGACAACAGAGGAGACGTTAAAGTCAGTACAAGGTGTAAGAACGTCTGTGAATGAAGAGAAATATGGATGTTATTGGATGATGATTAGTAAAAAAAGAAGTGGACATCCTACCATCCATCCTGGACAGACGGTCCATCAGCTGGCTGACTTTAACATCCAGGGTGTAGTGACCAACATTGAGCTTGTGGATCGCCTGGTCCATGCCGGCTAGTCTGGACACTGAGGAATAGAATATAATAGGATATGATGGAAAAACGAGAAAATAATAAGAGAATGATGAAATATTACTGTGCAACTTTAAGACTCAGTTAGTTTTGGACGAATATATGATGCAGATATTATAAGTATTTGTCTGTATCTGGAGACTCACAGACATAGTTGTATGAGGTTTCAAAGTCTGACACCGGGCTGGTTGGCTCTGGTTCCGGCTCTGGAAGAATATCAGGAACATCTCCCCTCGCCTTCTTCACCTCTGGCTGGAATGCCTGACACACAGAGAAAGAAATCCCAACGTCAACATTTCTCAGATGTTGTTTCTCACCACATTTAAACCCTGTTAACTTCTTTGCTCCAGTAGATGAGGTCAAAATCAAACCCAGCTTCCCCACAGCCAACCAGAAACACCCCTCATCCGCTGACAACCGGCTCATTAGGGGTCGTAGCAGCTGCAGTCCTGGTAATAAAATGGTTGTTAAATATTCAGTTTTATGAAATTAAGATGCCACTGTAACGAGGGCCATAATGGAAATACATGTCTGACTTATTGTGGCTTTAGCCTCAATAATCTTAATTATATGCAGGATGGGATGATTGTTCCTCAAATTTTCCATTACACTGTGAAATGGTAACTGTGAAATTCACAGTATTTAACCGGCAGCTATTGACAAGTAAGTTACTGTAAAAAGAGTCACAAGTGTTTAACCGGCAGCTATTGACAAGTAACTTACTGTAAAAGGAATCACAGTGATTAACTGGCAGCTATTGACAAGTACTTTATTGTTAAAAAATCACAGTAATTAACTGGAAGCTACTGACAAGTAACTTATTGTTAAAGAATCAGTAACTAACTGGCAGCTATTGACAGGTAACTTATTGTTAAAGAATCAGTATTTAACTGGCAGCCATTGGCAAGTAACTTACTATAAAAAGAATCACAGTATTTAACTTGCAGCTATTGACAAGTAACTTACTGTAAAAATAATCACAGTATTTAACTGGCAGCTATTGACAAGTAACTTACTGTAAAAAGAATAACAGCAATTAACTGACTGCCATTGACCAGTAACCTATTGTGAAAAGAATCACAGTAACTAACTGGCAGCCACTGACAGTAATTACCCAGTAAGTATTTACCGGGCAGCTATTGACAAGTAACTTATTGTAAAAAATAAATAAATCAAAGTAATTACCTGGCAGCTATTGACAAGTTGTTAATAGCTGTGATTCCTATTACAGTAGGTTACTTGTCAATGACAAGTAACCTACTGTAATAGGAATCGCAGTGATTAACTGTCATCTATTGACAAGTACTTTATTGTTAAAGAATCAGTAACTAACTGGCAGCTATTGACAAGTAACTTATTGTTAAAGAATCAGTAACTAACTGGCAGCTATTGACACGTAACTTATTGTTAAAGAATCAGTAACTAACTGGCAGCTATTTACAAGTAACTTATTGTTAAAGAATCAGTAACTAACTGGCAGCTATTTACA